>NW_021621192.1:3557669-3631305 GCF_004785775.1 Grammomys surdaster
CTGGGAGGCAGAGGCAGGCAGATTTCTGAGTTCGAGGCCAGCCTGGTCTACAGAGTGAGTTCCAGGACAGCCAGGACTATACAGAGAAACCCTGTCTCGAAAAAAAAAAAAAAGGTTCTAGTTCACTAAGAAACATTCTGAATAAAGAAGCATATTTTTGCAATTGTCGACGGATATACAGCACAAACATGACAGACGGGGATTCACATGAAATCACAGTCTTAGTCAGCACCCTTTAAAAGTGCACATGTCACAGTGTTGAGCAGTGAGTTACATGGTGGTTTGGTGTCCTGAAGTTAGTTCATGCATGGTGCTCATGAATTCAACAAATAACTTGGCATAGAACTGAGGATAATTTTAAGAGAAAGAATCTAATGGCGTGATGACAGAGGATGGTGGTGGAATGGTCCTAAGATGCAGGAGTAGTGATATGACGACATGGCAGGAAAAGCACTAAGATTAGAAAGACACACATTCTTATTACCCACGGTCGCAGGCACTTCGGTGCTAAGAGCACGGGGTTCAAGATCTGTAGCAGCAACTAATTAAAAACAATAAAATAAACATACATAAAAAGTCAGTAAGACAACAGTATACTCTTACTGGAATAAGTCAGAAATGAGTTTAAGAAACTGTCTCCAATTTAATTCTTGTTACTTGATGATTTGGTCACATTGTGCCCTGGTAAACATTTCTTTAGGAAGTACTCAGTTACTGCCTATATGTTCTGCTAAACCTCTTAATAGAGTCAAGGTGATATTCCTTTAGGTATGTGGAAAATCTCATTCCAAGCACTATTGAAGACTGAGAAATTTTAGACATTTATCAAACCCCCAGATATAACTTGGGCTTTTGTATAGAAGCTTTAAGAAAATAACATGTCTAAATGTGCAGGAGTACAACAGTGTTTCTGTATGAGATCCAGCCAAGAATAACGCAAGTGAACCAAATGTACTCTGAGAACTCATGAGTAGGGTTGGGCTGAGATCTCATGTGTGACAAGGGTGCTTATCAAACCAGGAAAAGGGACATTTAATAAGTGTGGTACTGAGAGGACAGCTAGTTCTCTGCTCTCTTTACAAAAGTGGAGTATTCTAGATGGATAGGCAGATCACTAATGCTTTTTGGATCAGATCCAAACCTCTGAATTCTTTCAATCAAGAACTTCCATTAACAGAGAAGAAAATAATTGAATCAGTAGTACCAAAAAAGTTATGTGACAATAGAGATGATACTTATTTAGAGATCATAAGCAAATCAGCTGCCATACATGACCCTAATGTTTTTCCTTCTACACACAGCAGTGGAGGCCAGAGTAGGCCATGCAGCACTTTCATTCACACAAGCTCACCCTTCTACCATTGACCTTCCTTAGGGCTTCCCCAGAGCTTCTATAAGTACCCCTGTGCTGAGAAACTCAATTTACCAGGTTTAGTTAGAGGAGCCTCAGGAGTTGGTGTGGTTTGAGGTTTGGGGCGTGGACGACGGGTTCGTTTTGGTGTTTTGGGAGCTGAGGAAAGAAAATCTTCATTATTACAAAGTTTGTAGTTCAAAAGCTATGGGGGCAGGTGCTAAGTTAAGTAAAACATCAGATTTTTCTCATATTGTAGGCAATTCAACTTTTCAGCCTTTTAACTCAAAGGCCTATTGGATAGGTCAAGAAGTAAAGAACAAAAATAGAACGTGTATAGAATGAAATAGTTAAGGAGCCAGGAATAGTGGCACACACCTGTAGTCCCAATACTTGAGAGGTTTTGATAGGAAGAGCGCTAGTTCAAGGACAACCCAACTGAGATACTTAAACTTGAGACTGGACAAACATAGGGAGAAGCACTCTTACACAAAAATGCTGAGAACCTCTGATAAAACATGGTGGTGGCAGTGATGTGGCACACATAACTAACTGAAATATCAATCAAAGAACAAATGTCGCATGGTAAAAGTGAATGAATGGTTAAATAAAGAGAAGAATTTCAGATCTTTAAGGAAACTCCTCGACAGTATAGATATGGCTAAAACTATGAGAACTGCTTTTGAGAGTCACATTCCCCAGAACACACACAATGACCAGATGATTCCATGTGGTTACAAGTTTGACAGACGTGAGTTAGATTTATGGTGGGTCCCACAAGAGGCAAGTTTTTTGAAGAGACATAGTTTTTAGTATTTTTCAGAATGAAGATTTTCAAAGAATGGCAAAGAGAATGCTGGTGTCACCACAAGGAGAAGAATATGTGACTATGACATTGATGGTATGAGTTTGACAATGGCAAGAGAGAGGACACAGCCAGCATCACAACATGTTAATACCTTTTGTTGTCACCCAAGTCTCAGTTCTGAGTGTCACAGGTTCACGTTCTTTTGAAGGAACTAAGCAAAGGCATTAAAATAAACCAAATGACTGTTCTATACAATTGAAAAATCAGATCTTTTCTTCATTATGAATCTTGCTAGCATAATACAGTTTCTATAACAGCATGACACATTTAAAAATGTTTAAATTAATCTGAGAAAAGTAAGCAGTTGATTTCTTAAAACTTCATCATCCCTAAGTCAGGTAGCTATTTTGTCGTTGTTCATTTCTCATCTACTGAATGACCTAGAGTAGACTGTGGAGGCATTGCTTAGAGCTCAGATTAGGTAAGAGACTGAGGCATCAGCATGATAAACTGGTAGTGTTGCTTCATCACAGACAAAGGAGGAATATCTCATGAGAGCATAAAAATAAAGATGTTGTTGATGTCTACAAGCCCAATCTTCCACTGCACTGCCCTACCACATTCCTAAGACCTTGATACGCATGTGCAAGATGAAATGCATATCCTCTGAGATATAGAATGGATTACTACAACCTTGAAGGGAGAGCTCATCCATAGCAATGCTCCAAAGGCTCCTCTGACTAATGTCATCTATTTCTCTTCCTTCACATTTATTCCCTTCCTCTCTTCTAGTCATCCAGGCTCTAGTATGATCTCAAGACTCTACTCCTTTTTAATCTCTAGTCCCTGGCTCCAAATACTTACTTACCTAAGGTTTTTTGTTTACACCCAAAAATTCATCATGCTCATGTACAGATTCTTCCTATACCATCTTCAACTATATTTATAAAGGTTTCCACTCTGCATTGCAAAAATCAAAATATAGCTTCCACATCTATTTCACTCAAAAGTGTTAGTGGGAATAAGGAAGAGGTGGAAGGCATTTAATAATGCTTTTTATTTGAACTGAATATAATTATCCCAAAATAACTTTATTTTTAGGAGGTAAAAGGAAGTTACTAAGGTGTGTGGTTATTGAGAAGGTTGCACACAGGAAGCGGTGGGTATCCAATTGCCCAGACTTCCCTCACAACATTGTTTGCTTGACATTGTACAATGGAGATACTTGACTGCCCACCCCTCCCACACAGAATTGTATCTTTGCTCTATTTGGGATATACTGGAGGTTCTCTGTCACTCAGGTAACTCCCACAACCCTGCTAGGTCACACTGCTGAGGTTGTTTAAACCGAGTGCATATGCTTTACCTGGCTTAGACTCAGGTACTTCAGGACTTGGTATAGGCTTTGGTTTGGGACGTGGACGATGTTTTTTTCTGTGTGATTTTTTGGGATCTAAAGGAAGAAATTATTAGATTACTTTGTATTTTTATTATTTATGAGTCAGGAAGCCATGGAAGGTGAAAAGATGATAGCTTGCTTGTTCTTACATGTTCATCATCTAGTTTTTTTCAATCATACAAAATTTTATGAAGAAAAATTACTATTTAACTATAGAAATAAAAGCTAGTAATTGTTATCTAAGTTTCATAAGATGGTATGGCCAGAACTAAAATGGATAGGAACAATTCATAAATTTGAATGGATAGTGTGCATTTCTACTATCTATGATTCATGATGCATAATTGAATCTCTATATAATTATCAAAATAAAAACATATCAAATATAAACAAAACAACAAAATATTATGTCAACAGAAAAAAGTGTAATATAAATACGGGCCCTTTGGACACCAAGAAGTTGTTAATGTCTTCTCTGTGTGCCTGAGACTTGAGACATGTTTGAAACATAGCTGCAGCAAAAGTGTTCTTCAAACAAAACACAAAACAGGGCACAACTTCAAGTAGGTAATGTGACAGATAAATGGCCCTAAGGAGTTTCATGTATAATATCTTAAAAGCAGACAATTAGAAACTCTTCTAACTTTCAATGAATATAAGTGAATGGCTACAAAGACCTACCCAGCTGCCACCTGAAGTAAGATGAGACTCTTGCTATGACAAGAAGACTTGTTACAAAAATAGCTTAGCAACATTACCTAGTGTTGTTACTTGGACCTCAGGTCTAAGAGTGACAGGTTCCAGGACTACAGCAGGAACTGGCCAAAAACAACACAAGCCAAAGAGATTTAAAAATGCGTATTGAGTTAGAACATTTACATATACTACATATAACTAGAATATCAACTGTCCCAAGGGAAAGAATATAATTAACTTTTTATCTAAAAGAATTTTTTAAGAGTGTGCTAAACTTTTGTTGGGATGGTTATTGGACTCAGCTTTTTAACTACCTGGCTGACTAGAAGAAAGGAGAGGAAAAAAAGGAGAAGGAGGATACAAACAAGCATAGTTGTCAACATGATATTCTGCAAGGTTTTTAATAAAAAAAAAATCTAGCCTATATAGGAAACACTGTGTTAGAAAATATTTTAATGCATTCATTTAACATATCCTTAGAAAAGTAAGCTAAAAAGCATAACATGAGGTACTATGTTTAAGTAAACACTGGTACAGGTTTGAAGCATATGTAAAAAATAATCACTACATGGCTTGTGTTGATCTTGCCAATCTTGTAGAATTTGACACCTCCATGCAAATCATAAGAGAGCAGCATAAAGGTGGCTACTAGTCTAACACTCAATATAGCATCTATCTTCCCCAGGAGCATAAAGGGTAAAAATCAAAGAGTCTGTGTATGATGCAGTATCTCTGTATCTTACCTAAGCTCTGAATTAAATCTTCATAGTCCCCCTTCTACTGGCCTGATAGACCATTTGAAATGCAGTTTCATCAACAAACAGAGTGAGTGAACACTTACAGTCCATCTGGACTGGACTGTTTCTGGCTGACCCTCTATTTTCTCTATTGATCAAAATCCTGTAGCATATTCAAGGTCCAAACCCAGCCAACCTTAATATTGTCTTTTTCTAGATTTCAGATTGTTACTTTGTAGATATATTATGCAGCATGGCCTCAGTTTATTGTAGAAGAAGAAGAGGAGGAGGAAGTGGAAGAGGAAGAAGAAGAACATCAAGAAGAAGAAGAAGAGGAGGAGGAGGAGGAGGAGGAGGAGGAGGAAGAAGAAGAAGAAGAAGAAGAAGAAGAAGAAGAAGAAGAAGAAGAAACTTTCTATAGTGAGTTTATTATTTACAATTGCAAATGTTGAGCCTGGGAAAATGTAAAGGGCTTAGGATTTGTTTACTTAAAATAAGCAAACTGAGTTTGTTAATGTAGTTTCACTATAAAGATTTGAATAGAAATGCATAGGTTGAAATTTGCTAAATACAAAGTTGCAATAAAAGTTCTTACATTGAAATAAAAAAAGTTATTCGGCTATTGGGCCTCACCTTCCTGTATTTTCCTTAAAACATCAACAGAGAAGTTATTGATGCTGCTTTAGTCCTCCCACTCAGAAGTGTAAGAGATGCTACTGCCTACCACAAGCACTGCTTTGAGTCTCTGAGGGGACAGACTATCAGGCTCACCCACAAGCCATGTAACTCCCAAATTTACCAGTTTTTGTTTGAGGTGCTTGAGGGCTCAGTGTGACTTTAGGTCTGGGCTGTGGACGGCGAGTTCTTTGTGATATTTTGCTAGCTGAAGAAAGAGAAACATCATGTTACTTTGGATTTTATGGCCTTGGATACTGAAAAGAGAGCCTTCAATAGCTCTCAGATTTCCTAAACTGGCAGGAGATTGTTCTTTTAGTTTGAAGTTTTCACTCTTTTTAAACAACCATGCTTTAGTGTCATTGATGGTGGTTTGGAGTAAGTTCCTGTTTAGAGTTGCCCATTCAATGCAAAAAGACTAATACTCATTTGGAGAAAGCCATAGACCTCCACTTTGGAGAAAATGATTGAAAAGGAATCATTTAATGAAGGGTAGGAGAGACTTGGGTTATATTATAGTAGAAGCCTATAATTTAACATTTCACATGGGTCATCCTCAATTTGTCAAATTTATAGTAAAACATATCATTACCTAAATCATCACTTACATATATCATTATGCACATATCATTACTTAAATTATATCACCAAAGAAATAGAGTGTATAATAGTTTTCAAAAACAAGTTTAAAAACCTAGATGTCCAAAGGAGCATAAGAATAGTTGCTATTGATGAGCAGTCCTTCTACTGTGGTCAATACTCAGTTGTAATACAGAATTCTGTGATACACAAGACAACACGACACTTTCAATAGTTCTGTGTGGCTATTAGAGTTCACGCTTAGCTCTCATAAACACAACAGGAAGCATGTCTATAAGAAGCTTTGAAGTCTCTAGCAGATGGCTAAAGAGGATGGGTACGCTCTCAGAAAGGTGAAAAGGCCACCTCATGGGGATGGAGAGTTAGTGGATTATACACTAAGCAATAGAAGCACTTGGCAAGTAAGGGTGTTACTTGGCATTGTCCCAGGGGCCTCTGTTCTAAAAGCAACAGCTGTTTCAAGGTCTGTAACAGGTTCATGGTTTGTAATAGGAACTGAATTAACAAATATGAGCTTTTAAAAGGCATGTATAAACACACAACATTTGCTTCAAAATGATTCTTCTAGCATAACACAACATCTAGAATCTCTCTCTCTCTAAAATTATATATATATATATAATTTTCTGGTTGAAGGGTATTATGGACTGAATTGTGTCCTTACAATTTATATTGAAGGGGTATATCGAAGTGGGCTGTATTTGAAAACAGAATTTTAAAGTTGTAACTAAGGGATCAGAAGGTTGGGCTCTCCAATTTGTCAAATGTTCTTATTAGAAGAAGAGACAGTAGGTATGTGCCATGAGCATATATAGACAAAAGGCAGTGATATTACCACCTGGTAATATAGCGAGGCAACCATTTATGAACCAAGGATAGACCTCAGGGAAAATCAAACATGGAAGCACTTTGGTCTTTCAGTTGTAAGTAATCTCCAGAGCTGTAAGAATAGATCACTGTTAAGACTCCAATATGCAACACTGCGGAATTGCTGTTCTACTAAAAATCAAGGCAAATATCAATCCTTCTGTTCAGACAGACAAACAGTAGCTAGCACTGTTCTCCCAGACAGACATCATCTTTGCCCTCGTTTTGTAATGCTGCAGGCAAGTCATTCCTCGTCTTATGATGCTTATCTGATTCTAACAGGGAAGACTTCAGGACATTTTTACTCATGCCCATACATATCTTCTAATGTTTTGTAAGTACTATATAGAAATCTAACTTGTATCTTTGAACACTAAAAAGAAAAAAAACTACCAGGTTCATGAAAATATGACTGCATAAAAAGTTCTGTAGTTAAGAAACACATGAGAAGCCAGTCAAAAAATAACTTCTCATGACTCCATTAACTGCCAAACAGAGAAGTGAAACATCTTATATTTGTCCCTCCCAACTGTAAAGATTGTGCTCACCATTAATCTTCCCTCTCTAGGGGATACCTGAAACAACATGATATTTGCAACCATTGATGGCTCTCAGGCTCTTTGAATCAAGGTCCCCTTGTTTATCTAGGAGACCTAACATATTTAGAGTTGGGTAGCTTTAAGTTTGTGTTCTCTCAGACAATTTTTGGAGATTAAAAAGAGGTAAGCTTGAGTTATTTTAAAGTTATTATTCAGCATATTAGAAAATCAAAAATAAACTCTTTAGGGATTTCAAAGCTTGGTGAACTTTCTTGAGTTCTGGGCCATGTATGAAAGCTGTAACCCACACTATGTAATTTTATCTTTTGTTATTGAAGGTACTTTTGAGGAGGAAATACTAATATAACAATTAAAATTATTAGTTCAGAAAGTCAAGACTATTATTTTCAAAAAATCTCCTAAAATTATCTGATTGGACTAACATGGCTGAGAATCATCTAAATTATGAGGAGGAGAGAGAAAAGACTTCAATTCATATTAAGGTTGGAGTTTACTATTTAAAAATATTAACCTGATGTTATGCTATTCAGACTACTAAATCAGATTGATAATATGCTATTCAATGTATGAAATCACATTGCCAGCATATTAACAAACAGAGAAGCTTGGCATGCACAAATTAGAGGTAGACACAACAAAGATATATGAAACTGGCTTAACAAAAGAATCTTGGTTAAACCAAAACCATAAAGTAACATGGAAATACCTTAAAGCAATTTATGAGGCAGACCAATCACACAAACTAGATCCATGCATCTAACAAACAAGAGACAAGTGCTTCTAAGGATTTTCAGTTCAAATGAAATGAAGAATGTAATTGGGTGGCAACATGAGATGAACCTGACAATGAACAGAAAATGTTTTTGCTGAGAGTCAGGGGTATCGTTACCTATTGTGGTCACTGGATCTTCTTTTAAAGGAGCAACTGGTTCAAAGTCTGGAGTAGGAACTAGTCAAAAATAACAAAAGCAAAATAAACAAAAAGCCCAATCAAATATTAAACATAAAAAAACTACTATATTCATTTAAAACAAATTCTGGCAGAATAGAAACATGTCTGAAACACACAGCCATGTTGTTAACTCTGAATCAAGAGAATATAGTGTCTTGACTCTTAGATGGTGAGCTTATCTCTTAGGAGGGAACAAAAAGCCTTGTAGGTACGGGTCTGTAAAGTTGTCCTTATCCTTTTATGATCTGACCCTACTTAATGTGCTGAACAGATAGCTAAGGTTTGAATACAACCTGTGTCCTCTGAGGCCCAGTCCACAGGTACTGTTAGAAAGCAGAGGCACCTTTGGATGATGGATCTAGTGAAAAGGTCTTAGATCACTGAGGGTATGAGATGGCTTCCACAACCTGTTGATAGTTCTGCATAACCTTTTGAGCTCTCCAGAGGAGCTTTTATATATATAAAAAGAAAAAGAAATAGCTTTTCCAGTGCTCTCTATTCCTGGCTTGAAATATGATCACTTTCTAGATCCTGTACATGCACCTACCATAGCACCACACCATGAGGTGATACAAGCTTGGAACTGACTTCACCACAGAGCCTGTGATATGTTGCTTGATATTTGACCTAGACAAACCTCTCCTTTGTAGTTTTGTTATAGGGAACAAAGCTGACTAATATCTAAACCAAATCCACCTCACTGAGAAGAGACCCAATTTGAGTACTTATGAGAACATTATAAGGGACAGCCACTCTGTCTGTGGCATAGCAAGGTACCCAAAGAAAGTGTACCACAAATCAATTATCTGATGACCTCTAAGCTCCCAAGTTCAACATTAAAAACTTTCAACATGCCCTATAGGTCATAGTTGCAGGAGCCTAATGAAAGTCATTCAGTTCCTAGAAGCCTTATCTTTTTCATAAGAGGAAACGCTTCCTTTCACTGGTTCTCATGCATTCTTTGCCCTTCTGAACTTCCCCATTATCCTCCACTCAAGTCTATGCTATCTTCTCTGTAGGGATTACCTTTACATTCATAATCAGTTTTAGGAAACAAACACACAGCAACCAAAACAACATTCTGCAGAGATGATATGCTCTAAAAAGGCTGATGTATCAACTTCCTAGCACCATACAGAAAACACTTATTGTGGCCTTGTTGGTTTACAATACTTACTACAACTCACAGGCCTTAACAGTAACTGGGAAATCATCTCTCACAAATACAACCATATACTTGTTCTCTTGTTCACTATGAATGCTTGGTAATGACTAACATAGCCAGAAAAGCAACCACTGCAGAGAGAATCCTAGCACGCAGAGCATAAGGGGACTCACTGCCCCCATCCCCTGCCTTATACCTTATCTGAGCTTTTGACCTTCAGTTGCTATTATATTTTCTGTGGAACCTGCTTGAATAGGATGTCAGAATTCTTAACCCAGGACCTACACATTACCCAGTTCGGCTGGAGGTGCTGCAGGACTCCTTGTGGTTTTAGGTTTGGGATGAGGATAGCCTGGTTGTTGAGGCAGTTTGGGAACTGAAGGAAGAAAATATCAGGTTAATACAGGCTTTGGAGTTTTAGAAATGGTGACTAGGAGTACACTTCTTATGGTTTCATGAGCTTCAAGAAATTTCCCTTTTGAGCTTTGGAATATTTGTCTTTGTTTTGATACAGTGCTTTTTTTTATGTTACTCGAATTTCTCTGAGAAACAAAACTGGTGAAGAAATATGAATCTACATATCAATAATATTTCCTACAGTTTCTTATAAGGATTTCTGAGTGAGGAAATGCTCCAAAGACTTGCAGAGTTACAGCGTGCACAAGTTACAAGTGTGGTGTTTCAGTATAATCATAGTTCTAATAATGTTAATTGACCAGTCTTGAATTACATTTTCTACTTTCATCCACATCAAAGTTTTATCATTTCCTAAAATGACAAAAGCTAAGCCATATAAACAGTGAAAATGCAGAAATTTAGAGCTTCAAAAAGACCCTATCACATTATAAGAGCTGCACAAATTAACTCAGCCTAGAAGGTGCAATAGGTTCCCATATAGACATGGACAGAGATGGCTGCCCCACAGCAAAAATATGGATGTGATAAACATGATATGCACAGAAGCAGAGACAAGACAAATTTAAGGTGTGATGGTGAGTCTATATGTACACATATATGTGTATTTTTCAATAAGTTAACTCTCATAAAAATAAGATAACCTTTTAACACACATAAACATATTAAGTAATTGAATGGCCAGAAGATGCAGAAGCTTTGTGAAGCAGTGGTCATGAGGGTGATAAAATGGAAAGGAAATGCAGATGCAAAAGAACATGGTATGCCATTACCTAATGTCATCCCTGGAGCCTCAGTTTTAATAACTGGTTCAAGGCTTGTAGCAGCAACTGATCGAAAGGATAAAAGAAACCGAAGAAATCTTATGAATGCACAGAATGTGAGAAAATTCATCTTAACAGAAAAAAACAAGGTGTCTTGGACTACAACATTATTTTTAATGTTCTTAACTTTAGAGAAGATGAATATTCTGTTTCTTCCAATACTTCTCCAAAGAATTTGCGTATACTCATTTGATTCAGATATTAGTTCCAGCCTTTGGACTCTGTTGAGCATCTCCTTGAGGTCAAGTCTAGAATCCTACTGCTGGCTAATTATCCAATTTTAACATGAGAACCTATATAGAAAATATGACTCATCCTCAGAGAAAGACACCTAGGACTTTTATAAAAGGCAAAAATCAGAAAAGCATTGACCAATGCCAGATGCAACCAGTAGTTCAGATATCTGAACATAAACAAAATGGTAATTCAAAATGACTGGTTAATACTTTTTGCCACAACAGATATAAAGTTTGTATTTATATCCTCCCTTGAGTATGTGCTGAACTCGTGACTTACTAGAACCAGACAGAGAGAAACAGTTCTGTCGGATGAGGAGGTCGCACAGTAAAAAGGCAGGAAGTGTTAAGGACACACTGTATAGTTTGTCTATGATGTGTGTTCATAGCTATAAGGTAATTGAAACCACACTCATTAAGGGGTAAAGTCTTCGGAGAACACAGTTACCTAACAAGATGAGGATTACTCCTTAGTTTTTTGTCATCATTGGGTTGAGTTATCACTACTTCTATGAACAGAAAGAGGATGATCTTGTGGAGAAGTGATAACTATGAAGTCCTGTAGAATTGAGTTGAAGATTTCAGTCCTCCTGTCTCTTTTAATTCATTCTGTGAGCCCATCTGGCAGATCTGACAGAAGAGCATCGATACATTATACTGCCTGGGAAGTCAAGTTTGACATGTCTTCTATGTAGGAAGACATTTGTTCCTTCATCCTTCCAACCTTCAAATCCTGAGCTTTTTTTTTTTTACTAATTATTTTGGATATTTTCACAAAGCTCCTAACATGTAGCATTTGGTGTGCTCAACTTATTTTACATTTGCATGAACATGCTACCTTACATTACTTTCTGTTTATGCAGGAACAGCTTCTGTTTCTGTTGTATTGCCAACCAATGGGTAAATGAAATACACCTCCTACTTCAGAGCCATGGGCTGAGGTGGCTTAGGAGAGGAGTGTGATCTCAATGAGTATAGATTTGAGCAGATCATTTGGCCCAACCTATGCTAAGCCTTATCTTTAAGATATGAATATAATCATAGAGTAAGTAAATAAAATGGTTAAGACACAACTCTTAAGAAGGAATCAGAAACTGCCTAGCTATATGGTGTTCTCTTGGCAAACCAGGAGTTTTTACCCTAAAGAGATATATAGGATACCCTCTAACACAGACTAAATCACAAACCACATATTTACCCAAGATTGTCTGAGATACTTCTGGATGGGGAGTGGTTTGAGGTTTGGGACGTGGACGGCGAACTTTTTTTGTTGTTGAAGCTGACAGAAAAAAATTTAGAATTAACATGGGTGGTGCTGATGAGTCCATAAACTCTGCCTAGGATGATGTGCCCTGCCTGAGCTAGCCTGCTTTCTTCCTTCCTTCCTTCCTTCCTTCCTTCCTTCCTTTCTTTCTTTCTTTCTTTCTTTCTTTCTTTCTTTCTTTCTTTCTTTCCTTTTTTCTTTCTTTCTTTCCTTTAATAGTTTGAGGTAAGAAATTCTATCATTAGAGTTTGAAATTTGTTTCTCTAGTATATTAACAGATTTCTCTTGTCCAGAGACAAAAAAATATATATATATATAGGTAATTACATTTAAGAAATATAATTTAAAAAAAAAAAGAAAAAAAAGAAGTATAAGCTAGGAGCAATCCCTATTCTTTGAACATGTCTCTAACCCCAGATAGGTTATAACTCCACATTCAACTCTAGTGGTATGAATCTTGAACCAACTCTACAGTAATGCTTTTAATTTAACATAACTGTGCCCAGAGAGGTTCTGTACTTGGTGATTTACTAGAGTAAGTATTTTTGAAAGTCACTGAAACAACTGCAGAACCAAAACCAGTTACACAGAACTTGAATGCAGAGGGCAAACGTTTCATACAAGCTTCACTGTACCACCACTAATGCTTCATTAGAGGCCTAAAGGAGGGCCAGGTGTCATAATATTCAAGGACTCAGCCTGACACAATTTCAAGGCAGGGCATGGATCACATAGCTGTCACCATTATTTTCTCAGCAATCATGGCAAAGCTAAATGGTGAACAGAAACAAGTACCCACAGAAGGAAATAAAGAACTGTTACCTAAAGATGGCTCAGGAGTAATAGGTCCCACGTCTGCTGTGAGAAATGATCAAAGGAAATTTAAAACAAGGAAATGATAAACCCACCAGAAAATCCATCAAGTTCTCCCAAATATCTCCCAAGTCTACCAGACTGTTGACCACTGGTTCTATGGTCAACAACAATGACATATTCCAAAAACTTTAAAGTATCTATATAAGAGTCCACAGATGTTTGTACAATATGGCTCTATCCTTGGCATTTATACATTGTTAATGGTAATTTTGCGTGTTTATCTACAGGACTAACTATACATTTGATTGCTTTTATATTAGCAAATAATGTGATAGAAAACTGCTTAGACAAATGTTATACATGAATAAGATCATATGAGAACAATTATGATAAATAACAATTATGAGAAATTAGTGTGAATGCCAATTATGGTGAGACTATATATTGGAAAACAAATCCTAGAGTCATAATAAATATGAATATTGATATATTTAAGCAGACACAGTGAATATTAACTTCAGTGTACAAAAGAAAAATGAGACAATGTTTGATTTTGTTGAGAGTCTACTTTGAAAATAATATGAATACCTATGTTTGAGCAAAAGCAAAAAAGAGCTAGCCCTGGACTGTCAGTAGTCCATGGAATTCATTACTATTTCTCTTCCTTATCAAGGCAGAGAAGATCTGGCTCTGAACAGTAGCAAGACATACCAATGGGTTCAAAGCAACCATTGAAGTTGGGCACCTGCAATCTTCTTTGTGAACTTTCCAAAAACAACATCATTGTTCAACTAAGCAGTAAGGCCACACTCCTGGTTCCTATCTTTCTATTGTCTGTCCCCCTCCCCCCCAATACAAGGCACCTTCTTGTCTCGTAGGACTCAGGCCCATTCTTGCTGATAAATCTATAAAGGCTAAAGGTTTTAGGTTACATGTATTAGCCCATATATACATTTTTTTTAACTGAATAACTTATTATGTGCCTAACAGCTGGTAAAACAGTGACTATCTGCTGCTGCCCTCTATCCTTTACTTCCATTCATGAGAGTTGTTCCTTTGGTCATCTAAGTCACTTGTTACCTCTAGTGCATAGCTCACAGATGCTAATTTGGCATTTTGTCAAATAAACTAAATATATGGGTTTTTCTAATTTATAATCAAAAAGCTAAGTAATTAAATGTCAGAGGAAGAAAACAAAAATGTCTCAGGTATCAAGGAATTCCTCATGAAAACAGCATAGGAAAGTCTAGGGATTGGACAGAACACCATGCTGGTGGTAGCTACTTCTAAGGCTTAAGCCTTCACACTTAATTACGCATATAACTACCACTTTGGCCATACCTAGAGAAGAGCTACATGAGCCAAGAACCATATTTACCTGGTTTAATCTGAGGTATTTTTGGGCTTGGGGTGATTTTATATTTGGGACGTCGATGGCGAATTCTTGGTCGTAATGTTTTGGGAGCTAGAGAAAACAAAGTGGTTACTCTGACTGTATGAGTTCAGGACTAAAGAAAGATGAACAAGTGAATGTAAGGTTTCTGAGACCTTCTCAGATTCGAGTCTAGAGGAAAAAATGCCTCTTTGGTTTGGAATTCATATATATATATATATAAAACCATTTTAGTTAGCTGACAGTTGAGACAGACTGTATGACATTATTTTTATTATACTGAAAACTTAATTGTTAGTTGCTAGCATCAGAGAAGTTTCAGACCCAAAGAGAGTCGGATGCATGGAATGTTATCACATCAGAGAAGCCTGGGCTAACTTACTTTTGGATAACCGTCCTTAGAAAGACTCAGTTTAGAGATACAACCCATAAAATTAGCATTTCATATGTGTTTTACACTTTCTAAAATCACTTGCATACAATGAAAGTCTTTCATATCTTCAAAATAACAAGAACTCAAGAACCATAGCTTAAGGGGTAGGCACTCTGAAGTGGGTCTGACGTCTTATCTTTAATGAAGACTACTGAGTACTGAGTAGACTCACAGGCTCCGTGAAGCATGTGTAAAGCAAGATAATGGGGGTGGGGTGATAGCTACAGGAATATCTGCAGATGATATCTTCAGAGAAGCTTAAAGGGATTGCATCTATAGAAGCTGCAGAGACGTACATCTAACATGCTTTCAGTACTCTTGACATATTTAAAATGTGAAATACAGTTAGTGGTAAGGTATTTTTGTGAAAGAAAAATCCTCTGACCCAGATAGCTATGAATCAGACAATAATCAGATAATGTAAAGACCGAAGACTAAATAGAAGGTAAAGACTAAAAAATTATTACCTAATGTCGTCACTGATGCCTTGGCTCTTGTAATTACAGGTTCAATGTCTGTAGTAGTAACTGACCAAAAGCAACACATGACAGAAATTAAGAAATATACAAAGTAATTTATCTTAAAGGTGAAGTATTTTAACCCTGTTAATTTTTTTCTTAAGGGAATAAAAGAGTGTTTATCTTACAGATATTTTGAGTGAGCATGGCCCAGAAACACAGATTTAGATTACCCCCCAAATTCCATGCTTCAATATGGAAACAGTTTTGTGAAATTTTATAATTTTATAGAACAAAGAAAGTCATAAATCAAGGCAAATTTCAAATACATTGGTGAGTACATTAGAGAGGCAGGTGTAGCAAGACGGAGGAAGCTTTTCTATAGGTCTAATATGCTATCTGATAACATTCTTAATTTTTGTATTGGTGGAAGAAGTCACAAGATGTTAGTTCTGACTTAGATGTGATCAAGGAATATAAGATTGTTATGTTCAAAAGCATTTGTAAAGTCCAGGGAAATTCTATTACTGCCAGTAGCTGGCCAGATTCTCTGCCCGCTTATACTGTAAGACTCTTACACCATTTTCATCCAGAATGGCTGTGAAGTTACTTAAAGTATTTCCCTATAGTTGACCATCTGAATCTCTCTATTCTGATACCGTTGCTCTGTAGTCTGTGATGTGGTACACTAACTTATTCTGAAAATGGCTATGGAGGCTTCTGTTGTGTTTCAAACACATTCACCACCATTATTTTTGATGGTTGTTAGGATACGAAAAGGATTGTCAACTGTACTGTTTTCTGAAGATCTGTGACAATCACACAGATGTAAACCAATGGCCTTGTTTGTAGTAAATATGCTGCTTACTATGTTTCTGTGTTTACTTATCTCAAATGGACAGTTTACATGTAATTATTTAATGTGAGAACAGATATGGAGGACTGGCAGTATTGCTCAACAAAGGATCCCTTGTGTAACACGAATTAAAAACTTAGTTTCAATTCTCAGACCCTCCCAACTGAAAGAATAAAGATAATTCAAAACAAAAGGGAAGCCATACAACTTTTTATCTCAGTATATGAGATTTCTATAAATGAAACAATGCTTTGTAGACCAGAAATGAAGAACTACAATTCTGGTATTAAATCAGTATCTCTCTGTATTTTTCTTTTCATTAAATCTAGGAGATTTCATGTAAGTTTTGATTTTCTCGTAATCTAAAGTCCTCTAAGCATTGGTATAGAGATTGACATCCCCTGATTGTTCAGGAAACCAAAAGCAAAGCATGATGAAAAGGCATCAGGGATCAGTGTCCAAATTAATGATGAACAGAGATGATGAAGGAAGCTAGGGCAAGATGATGACGTCATTATCAGAACTTTTCACAAGATGATTGTCTCAGCAGAAAGGTCCACCCACATTTGAATATTGTGGAATCCAGGAAGAAAGAACCATTATCAGAACTGATGAACCAACACTACAAGCTCCAACCAACTTTTTGGTCTCACACACATGCAACAAAAGCTTCAGGAAGTTCCTGCTTTGAAAGATGAGTGGACAGAGCCCTCTGGATTTTGGCAGTGTTAGGTGTTGCAAGCAATCTGTTTGACTCAGAAGGTCAAAGGATGGATAATGTCCAGGTGCTTTTAGCTGAGCAGATGCAAGAATGCCTAGTATCATGTTAAAAAATGGCCTCTGCCAAACAGCAAGTAATAAATAGGACAAGTCTGAATGATGATGAAACTGAACATACAGATGATGAGAGAGATGAGAAGCAGAGTCTCAGGGAAAACAGGAGTTAGGAAGACATGTGTTACCTATGGCTAGGGCAGGGGCTTCACTTCCAAATGCGACCAGCTCATGGGCTGCAGCATCAAACATAAGAGACAGGCGAAGAGAAAACAAAGTTAAGTACAAGTGATATTTAGTTCAGAGATAAAGAGCACAGTTTATTCTAACTTGATGCAGACTGCTTTCTTGATGGGCTTAATTTATAATGATAAGATCTCTTAGTAAACGTGAGTTTTATACTGGTTGGAATCTCAGGAGAAATTTTCAGTTGTAAAGAGAATCTTCAGAACTATTATGTAAGTTTTTTTAATGTTGTGGAAAACCACCCAGTTACAATTTAACATATCAACAGGTAGTTCAAAGGAAGCCAAACCCTATGTGGTAAGTCTTTCAGTTGTGCCCATTGCAGGGGAACACATGGTCTCTCCTGCATGCATTATCTAAAAAATAGCTAGCAAAATCACTTTATATTGTCACAGGAGCAAAAAAGTCCAACTTCTGTTCATCATAAACCCAGAAAGGCCTAAAAATTGCTTTTTGTAACATATGGGATACTAAGACTATCAGGTATAAAATGTTCTTTCTTTCTATATGCAGTGTGAATACTTTCAGAAGACAAAGAACAAAATAACAGTGCTCTGTTACATTATTAGTTTCATATAGAAACACTTTCAATGACATTTCCAAATATAAAAGTGTGTTAAACTAAGACAAGGGGACTTATGTTTACTGTCTTTAGTTGGTTGCATATCAGGTGTGGCTTTGGGTTCTGGAAGCAATTGTTTCTCAAGATATTACAATTAGTTAAGCTATGGATATAGAAATCAGTGTCACATGGATACTCTTTTCGAATGTACATGCTAAGGTATTGAAAATGTAAGACATTAATTACCAGGCTTGATTCGGGGTACCTCTGGCCTGCGTGTGGCTTTAGGTCTCTGGGGTGGTTTGGGAACTAGAAGAGAAGGTATTAAAATTAGCATAATGGTCATGGTTGTGACTGTCAAAATTAAGGATGCATAAGCTGAGAGACTCAATTCAAGTATGGAAGTAGAAGCTGGAATGGTGGAAATGGTGCTCACTTAGCTCTTCGTGTCTACCATTAGCTTTCCATGGAAGAACAATCTTAAGAAAATGCTTAAAATGTTTCTTTGAGTCAAAGTACGAGCTATCATAGGACTTTCTTCCTGAACATACTATTTAAGAAGGACTAAGTGTATCACTTTTACTGCTTTGCTTTTCTTTTGGTACAAGATAGTAAGACAGGGAATTTTAAAGTTGCTCAAGAAGAAACCTGGAAAAGTACCCATAAACATCTGCTATTAAAACAAGAAATAGTGACACATGGCTATACTGGACCCCAGATCATAATCAGCCTATAGTATCCAAACATACTAAAAACATTCACCAATGGGATTGTGCATCTTTTCAGAATCTTATAAACTTGATGAGAAAAATGATGAAATTTTAATCATGAAACTGGAAAAATGTATGCCATTTGTTTAGTCCAGGATGAGTACAGACATCTGTGAGGAAGAACAGAAGGCTCTCTGACTGAAGGACAGCAGAGAACCGGGAAGCTATGCCCAAGACCACAGACCTTCCCTACACCAGTGTAGCAGATTTTACTGGAAGAATTCTCCAGCCTCCAAGCTCTTCCCACCCACACAGGAGATGAAGGAGAGCATGGTTGATGGTGTGATTGGGTGACAGAACTTCAGTTGTGCCTGAGTTGCAGACCATGAGAAGAAAAAGTGACAAGACAGCAAGAGAGGATGCAGAATTACCGATTGTGGGTACCAAGATCTCCGGTGGTACAGTGGCAGGTTCCAGAGCTAAGAAGTAAAACACCAAGGACTCTAATTATGGAGTGACATCCTAAGGAAGTTGCACTGTGTCCTAAGGTGGAGGCTGTACACATACACAAAGTCTCTCTCTCTTTCTCTCTCTTTTTTTTTCTGAATGTAATTCCCTTTTTACTTTTCCCATTCAATCCACTCTTGCTTTCCCGTACCTTAGCTGTCCTCCATATGACTCAGCTGTAAGACTCTAAAGATTCTTGCTTTAATAATTGACTTAGTGGGCCAGCTTTTCACACTGTACGCTTACTAATTGCAAGTAAAGGCATGAATGCATCATTTACAATATGAATGTAGAGAGGGGTGGCAGCAAACAAACTAGAAGCCACATCACTGTATCTATAGTAACTGGAACCCTAAATGTCACATTTACCAGGTTTGGACTTGGGTACTTCTGGACTACGCGTGGGTTTAGGACGGAGGCGGCGACCTGGTTTTTTGGTCTTGTGTGGAGCTAAAGAAAGGAAAATGTCTAGTTAGCAGAGAAAGGTTAATGCTACAAATTGAGAGTAAAGGTTACATGTAGTACAGTCACGTATTTAAACTTCTTGATTCAATCTGGACACATTCTATTTTGCCACTTTGTTTTTTCTTGTTGGAATGCTTTTATTTCTTCAGAGTTGTCTAAGGTGTGCCCCCATTCCTTTTACCAAAACCCTTGTCCTAATCTGGCTTCCTGTTGTTGTGTATAGAACAAAAGCAATTTGGTGAAGGTTTGACTCACACTTCTACTGCTACAACCTATCACTCAGGGAAGCCACAGCAGGAATTCAACCAGAAACAGAGGTAGGTTCTGGGAGGGATGATGCTTACTGGCTTGCCCCCTGAAGCTTGTTCTGCTTGTCTCCACCCCCACCCCCACAAACCCCCACTGCCGCCTTATTTATTTTTTTGTTCACTTTACATCCCTGGTGCTTTGCCACTTTCTATCATCACCCAGTTACATAAAATGTGGAGTTTAGTTAGTTTTTTTTTTATGTTGTTTCTCTTCCCCTTTGCGCCTCTCTCTCTGTCTCTCTCTCTGTCTGTCTCTCTGTCTCTCTCTCTCTCTCTCTCTCTCTCTCTCCTTCTCTCTTTCTCTCTATCTCCCCCTCCCTTCCCTTTCTCTTTTTTAGAGTTTGTCAAAGATTTACAAATTTCCCAAAAGATCTCCTTATTCTTCCACTTTGAAACAGACATTGAGAAATCTCAAATTCGTGTACAGTTTAGAGGATATGATCACACAAAAGTCTCAAAGCAATACTATCAGGAGAAACATGAGAAGATTGATTTTCAGAAGCACTAAGGATTAAAATTAAACTTTGGCTTAATATTCCAAAGCAGGAGATTCCTTTTCTACTTAGCATTAAAGAAACCCACATGTAAACAATAGGGCAAAAACATCTTGAATTCCAAAATTATGTCAAGGGAAACCTTTTTTAAAAATGAGACATATCCATAGGCTAGAGGTAATGTAAGATTTAAAGATTTTAAGAATAATCAAGAATACAAAGGCAAATGGATACTGATGTATTATTACTCCATGAAGATGAATCTGAAAGAGTCACCCACTCAATAACTGTAAGGACAACCAACATTACAACTGACACATTCTCAGGACTCTGAGTCCTGAAACCACATGCAAAATTATCAAGGGGGAAATCAAGTCAAAGGGAAAACAAATGTAAAATGAACTAAAATGTGGGATATGCTCAATTTTTAACTCATGGCTTGAGAAAATTCTAAGTGGTGAAATTTTATCCACATGAGATGTAACCTTTTCTACTGAAATCAATTCCTGAGGTTTTAGACAAAATGAATAAAAATGTAGCCAGCTAAAGCTTGGAGAAGGAAATGGAAAAAGGGCAGAGGCCTTTGGCCGCTGTGGATGTAATCCACTAAGCAGGAGCTTTTGTTGTGAAGGAAACTGTGTGTAATTGGCTAGCTCGGCAGCGGGATGGGTCTGTTCTTCAGTTGGTTTGGGTTTGGTTTGGTTTTCTTTTTTCTCTTTTGAAGAAAAGGAAGCTATAAGTGTTAGCTTTGTTGTTCTTTTTTCTTTTTCCCCGACTTCTAATGAATTATCTGGTGACACATTAGAATTTTCAGATCTGGAACGATCGTCTCGCTTTTCAAGAAAGTCTGCAAATGTTAGCGCTTTGGAAAGTGAGGGAAAAAACACCTCCCAAAGGGAAGCACAACTATGCCCGTGGATGCCAGGCTTCTCCACTGGAAATAACAGGTTAGAAGCAGCTAAGGAAAATCTCCTTGAATATAATAGGTCACATCCAAGGCAGTATGGCTGGCTTTCATGGGTGTCCCAGAGCCTCTGTTCAGACAAGCCCAGGCACAGGGTAGATATTCTTGCAAAAACAACTGCAAAAAGAAAAAATATCTGAAGGACAATTAAGTATTTTTAAAGTAAAGCAAATCTAAGGACAAAAGTTGAACACAGAAAGTGATACAGGCCATTCTTCCACTTTGATTCAAGCAAGCAGCTTTACCCTTTGTTGAGTGTGCAGATGGTCGAGTCTCGGGTTCTGGGGCTGCAATGAAAGCAAGTAGTGTCAGAGCAGTGCTGAGGGGTTCACCTAAAGCAGAAACTAAACATTCTTTCCCACAAGACACAGTAGTTCTGTGATGAAGGCATAGGCAATTCCAGCTTACGATATTAAGGCTTATTAGTCTCATATCCATTGCATAAACCTCAGCCAAAGAGTTAAGAATTGTCATTCATCCTGCTGATCTTTGCTGTGGCTGTCTCCGGGATGTTCTGAAGTTCTTGCCACCCGCCATTTTGTTTCTTACAGAGAGGCCATGTCCAACCCAGGAAGTGAGAAGAAGGCAATGTCTAATGCTTGTCCTCTGTCAGTTTTGAATGATATCCAGCTTGGCTGGACCTCATGTTCTTTCACAAAAGATAAGAAACTTAAGTGTAAAGGGACCACGAGTGTTCGTATGGTACAACTGTGGTTACAAGTACATATTGCTAGTAAACAAAATCCGTTTGGTTAGCAAATCAGTATGTCTCCAAGTATGGTCTCAGGTTTCAGGAACTGCTTTAAAAAATTAAATAACATCTTATGATAAATAACAAACCCTTCGATGGTCAAATGAGAAGTTAGCAAAATCTATTCTATATATTTTTGCTGACAACAGTTTGGTGGCATTTATTATGTCTGGGAGGAGAAAAAAAAAACAGGCTCTTTCCAGTAGTTTTTGTGTTATTCTACTCAATAAAAAGACATTTCTTTCAATAAGATAATTAAAATTAGATGTATTTTTTAAGCATATGGGAGAAAATGAGAACTTTTATTTTTTATAAAAAGAAATTAATTTATTTGCCACCCATCAGCTTTCATTACAACATAAACTCTCCTCCTATTTATACAGCTGAGATAGTACTTTGTCTGAGTTAACCCTGATAATTCTTAGTGGAGAAAGTGGCAGGTTTGGAAGTCCCAAGGAGTGACTGTGGTGGGGGGTAGAGGGAAGAACAACAACAGTGGCTTTTATACAACAACTTTCTAGGAACTAAATGACTGGCTTTCAAAACTCAAATATAATAAATCAGAGCCAAGTGTGATACCATACTGTGCACTAACACAGAAGGGTGATGGTTCTCCTTGTATGGGACAGACAGGGAGGGGAAAGGCAGAGACTGGTTTTCAGAACTGTACTGGGTTACGCATATAAAATAAGCCAAAAACAAATGTGAAGCTTCGCTGACTAAATCAACCACCAAGCAAAAGCAGCTCATGTGGAAAGTGAAATGGAAAAGCAGGCATTCGAGGAGAGCTGGAAAGGCAGAGGATTCTCCGCCCTAAGAAGTCGTTGGTGGTTTATGCACTCTTGTGAACTCCAGCTAGAAACAGAAACCTTCTGCAAAGCTCAATGAACACCAAGTTTGTGGCTAAAGAAACGCTTTGTAGAGATCCAGCCCATGCACTCTGCTGACTTGGGTCACACATTGTCCCTTACTATGAGGTTAGAGTGTTAACCATCTCAAGTGGTGATTCTGGCTGTGAGCTGGAAAGGATGAGCACCCTAGGCTGTGAAAGGCTTAGAAATCAAAGGAACAAAACCACGCCAGCTTCCAAGTTAAAAAAAAAAAAAAGCTATAACAAAAAAATCCAATTAAGTGTCTATTAAAACATTTTAAAGAGTAACAGCATGACCTCTAATTTAATATATCTTAAATTCATTTCTAATAATATGGCTTATCATAAATAAATGTCAATCAATATTTATAGGCAGTTTTCAATGCTTTCCAACTTTATTGTGAAATTAACAGACATAATTACTGAGGAGGACTATTTAATTTGCTAACCAAAACACACAGCACCATTCCCCATCTGCCTGGTATCTATTTCTACTCAGAATGCAGCATAAATAGTCATGTCCTCATTCTAAACCTATAAATTATTTCTAAAACTCATATACATTAATTCCTGACCACTTCAACTGACAAAGCTCTTTATTTAAACTTCTAGGACACTTGATTTTTATACACTGGGATTCTACATTTGACAGCCTTAGCCAGGGTCACCCACACACTTGTCCATGCCTCTAATTCAGTGGTTCTTGACCTTCCTAATGCTGGGACCCTCTAATTCAGTTCCTCATGTTGTGGTGACCGCAACCATAAAATTATTTCATTGCTATTTCATAACTGCAATGTTGCTACTTTTATGAATCATAATGTACATATCTGATATGCAGGATATCTGATATGTGATCCCTGTGAAAGTGCCATTTAACACCCCCACCTTCTCCCCCAGAAAATGTTGTGACCTAGAAGTTGAGAACTCTGTTCTATTTCCTTCAGCCTGCCACCTACATCTGGAGACCTAGTCACACAAATTCATTTTCTTAGCAGTTGCTCTTGTTGCCTTAAATCATCATGAAAATAAATCATGATCACTTAAGCAGAAAACCTCTTGCTTTAATAACTGCTGTATAAACACACCACTGGTAGAAATCCAAGTTGAGAATCCTTTACACAGCAGAATATAGAACACATTCTCTTGAGAGCTAAAGGTTTAAAATGTATATGACAATGACAGTAAGAACCACCAAAGCTTCCCACAGCTAATTTTATAAATTGATATCCAAGACTGTTGTCTCAGTTCCAGATAAACTGTAAAAAGTGGCAATTGGATCATTTAATATGTTCCACCATCCTTAAATAGGTGCTTCTACCAGAGAGCCTTTAGACTTTAGAAAAACAGCATAAAATCTCCTGAGAAGTAAACAGAATGTGCAAAAATCACCCTTAACTAAGAAGGCTTGGCACGTTCAAGAAAACAGCTCTTTCTGGTCCTGCCACCAGAACTGAGGCTCTCCAAACAAACAGAGTTCTTAGAAGATGGAACCCACACCCGCCTTGCCAGCTGAAAGGCTGTTATTCAGAATTTCAGTCAACTATGGTGCTGGAATGTATGCTGTAATACAGACAAGGGACCCTCACTCAGTCCTGAGGCTATATTTCTGGGTTCTCTGTGTGATGGTCATGAACATAACTATCTGTCACAAAGTTCAGAGCAACACTATGATAATGCCAAAGGGCCCTGTTGTGCAGAGGTCATCTGGTTGGGTTTTCGCACTTTCCATGGAAAAACTGCATCAGATGCTAACTTATAAATTGGAACTTCTTGAGCCCAAGAGTTGCATAAATCAATCTGTCAGCATTATTGTTAGAACACTACAACTGAGGATCAGAGAAACTATCACGTACGGTGTCAGTTCTAGACTGAAGAGAATATTTTAAGTTTCAGAGAAAACAGTTGTATTTTACTGAGTTAAAAATAAACAAAATAATCAAAAGATTCCTATGTTGGTATATAAAACCACAAGAGATAAATCTAATACTTGGACTAAATATGTAGAATGCATTTGTCATCTTGGAAGATTTTGGAAATATTCCATTAAAAGAACATTTCATACTCCAGGCACAGAGAATCACTTATGGAATCATGTTGCTGCTTTCTGGTAACTACTCCAAAACTGGTTTTAATCTATCCTTCATTATATCTCATTTTTACTTCATATTTATTAGAAAATGGGGGTATGTTTTGATGTTAGTAATTGATTGATAGGCATAATCCTATGATCTAAAACACAAAGAAATTCCAATGACACCAAGTTAAGAGTCACCTTTTCAGAGAACTCCTAAGTTGAGCTTGAAGATGTTTTCCCAAAAGCCTCAAGAACCATGTGCGCCATCCTGCAAAGAACAGTAACAGTACCTACCAAGTACTGCTATAGACAACATCTGAACATCTGAGCTCAGATCAACTAATTCAAGAGCCAGTTATTCACAGTCAAAATAGCCGTAGAATCCATGCAGTGTGTGAGGTATTTGTCATCTCCCAAGCAAGCAATTAGAACAAACAGCCTCTGACAGCTTACAAAAGAGTCAGGGTGCTGCATTCTCCACAGTGGGAAGAAAGATCAGATACAGCACTGAGTAGCATCAGGATGTTTAGAAATTTTGGAGCATTTGTCCTTGGACTTGTAGTTCTTCCTGGTGACGGGAAGGAAAAATTAACAACGTAGAGATAGTAAAATCTCCTTCAGGAACAGAGTGACCTTTCAAAACCCTGCCATATCTAGTAGTCAGCCATAAAGTATGCACTGAACAAAATTTGAAGGAAAGAATTTCTGAATCATCACAACACATATGGGTCAGAAAAAAAATATTTACATTACAAAGTAAGAGGAGTAAGTCAGCTTGCTGAGTAAGTACCTGGGCATATCATTAGGCAATGAAAACCGCCACCCGCCTCCTGTTGATAAATTACTTGAACTTCCTCGGGCTGCAATAGATGTTTTCCCTTCCTCTTTCTTCCACCTGAATCTTACAAATAGTTTAAGCTCACTGCTGCAGCACACTCTTTCCTGGAGCTTCTGTATAAACACTACAGGCTGAAGTTTTATATCTCATGTTTTATTTTCTTTATTATTACTCTTGGGGTTAAAAGAAACTTGAAGACCAGAATAACATCCTTTCTACATCAGCACACTTTAGGGCAGTGTTTCTCAACCTTCCTAAAGTTATGATCCTTTATGTCTTGGTGATATCAAACCACAAAATTATTCTCCTTGTTACTTTGTAACTGTAATTTGCTACTGTTATGAATCATAATATATGTATCTGTGTTTTCTGACAGTTTTAGGCAGACAAAAAAGTCATGACCTACAAGTTGAGAACCACTGCCCTGGAGCAAAAATGAAAGATGCTTCAATGCAATGTATATCCAGAGTAGAATAGTTATTTCATAC
This sequence comes from Grammomys surdaster, assembly GCF_004785775.1. Classification (NCBI taxonomy): domain Eukaryota; kingdom Metazoa; phylum Chordata; class Mammalia; order Rodentia; family Muridae; genus Grammomys; species Grammomys surdaster. The sequence continues at coordinate 3,584,229 of NW_021621192.1, forward strand.
TGTGAGCTGTGGGGCAGGACATATTTCCCCAGCCTATCTCCAAATCTAGAAACATTTTATTGGAGATCCCTGTTTTCTCTTTTATATTACTGTTAGTTACTATCAAATTTTGTAAAGAAACTGTCCTGCAGAGAAGTATAATTTTCTTTTTACTCTAAGGAGACAAGCATGATCTATTTGGATGTAAGTAATTTGAAAAGTTAAAGAGACATTATTTACCAGGTTTGACTCTTGGCGGTTTGGGTGTTGACTGTCGTTTGGGTGTGGAGGGGATAGATGTAGTTTGCTGGGGAGCTGCAAGAAGAGTTAATACAGCTTTGTTCAGTGATACTTCCCAAAGGTCAGCCACATTGTGCCCACAAACATAAATACACAACACCACTGAATGCAAGAAGGGCTATCATAGTTCTCCTTGTATTTCTCCATGATGTGCTTTCTACAGAGTACATACTCAATAAGTTTCCCTGGACCTAAAAAAAAAAAAAAAATCATGTTTCTATAAAGGAACACTTAAATTTCTACTTGAGGAAAAATACTACTCAAATAAAGGTACTGGTAACTGAGCACCCTAGAGGCTTTTTAGATTATAACATAAATTATTAATTTATGTTATATAATATTTATATAATTTATATGATATTTTGAATCTATGGAATGGGGAAGAATGTTCAGAATATCTTAATCTTGTAGTTTATTAGCACCTTTACCAGACACTAATGGACTCCATTATTTAATTTTCTTAATATGACACGAGCTCTCTCACACATCTTTTTCGGCATATCCAGGATTGCAGGCACTACTTGGTTCTTTCTGAACTAGCATGGATTGAATGCTACTACTGTGCTCAACAGAAAGAAATATACTTAAAACTATTATCACTTGCTTCTGCTACATTTTTATGGTCAACAAAGTTGAAAGCAATCAAGAAAACTACTTTTCAAAATATATAGACATCCTAATTGTACAAATTCCTTGAGGTTTGTCATAAGACTAACTATGGATGACTCAGGTCCTTGAAGAATCCCATGGTAAAGAAAGAAAGGAAATGACTATTCATTAATACATCAAAGGCAAATGTCACTGGTTCTTTGCTGTCACTTTACCTGTCCTTTCAAAGCATACAACTACACAAATGATATCAGTTACCAGCTGTTGTAGGTTGCACTTCAGGACTGGTGAAGATTTCTGCATTTTGGGATTCAAATGATGCTTTGCTTGGAGCTGGAAACATAAAAACCCCACCCCATCAAACAATCTCAGTTAAAATGTGGCATTTTAGGACTTTCAACATACTTTCAGGTGGAATAATTTGCATGCTAGAAGGATGGATAAAGATGCATATTGTCCTCAGCTGGTGGATGATACTGTGATGTAAAGCAGGGAAAAGCTAGAATGCTGATTGCTCAGAACAAGCAAACATGGTCCATGAAAATGAGGGGATGCAAGCCATAAGCACAGAGCAAGAGATGTTGCAGATGACAAAGATATCCATGCAGTTTCTAAAGTTTTTTTTTCAACTTAAAGAGTTCAAATCCGCTTTTTTTGTAGTTCATTTAGTATGAGAGAAAGTGTCAGATATAAAATGGAATACAAAAGATGCCTGTATAAAAATATATCATTCATCTATGATCAGAAATAGAAAAGAGGTAAATGGTTAGATGAAATGGGATTGGATGGTCATTTTGGAAGAAAAGCATCCACAAGGGTTATGGAACTTTTAATGGAAAACAAAGCACAATTTTTCTGTTAAAAACATTACCCAGTGTTGCCCTTGGCTGTTCAGCAGTTCTAGAAGTTTTAGGTGGGACAGAGTCCAGAATAGGATCACTTGTTGCTGTTGGAATAAATGTCAACATTTATAAAAGGAATAGGAGTTCCTAGGGAAAAATACAAACTCCTGAGTAAGAAATGGTGACCCATAAAAGGAAAATATCAAGGACACTTGAGGAATTGCTAGCCAATGCTTTAAGCCAGCGATTCAATAGGAACTGAAGATGGCCTCACTATGCAAAACACACCACTGATATATCAGAATCCGTGATAAAACAGCTATGCCATTCAACTTATTTTCAGTTGCCTTTTTCTAGTTTCTTCCCATGTTTCATATCTGCTAGTGGAACCTACTATGAGGATTCATTTTTATTACTTTTTAATTTTCTACTGTATAAAATTATTTATCTTTGCTCTCCATATAAATAATGTTGAGGTAAGACTATACGTAAAACAAATACCAGGTGCCTGTCTATGTTTGACAGATACCAGTCTCACACTGAGTTCTCCAGGACCGGTTTAGTAGATGTTTGATACACATTTGCTAAAAGAAGCTTCTGGACTGAGCTCAACCCACTGTAGATGGGTCAGTAAGTAAATGTAAAACTTAGATACAACCGACCTATAACAAACAAGTGATGTTCCCATCCTAGCATGAGGCTTCTCAGCTCAGCAGTACAACAATTAGTGCCCAAGAAAGCTTAATTGTGAGAGGCTGCTGGGTACACAGCAGTGTATCCCAAGTCTCTATGTTCTAGATGTAGATACACCTCCCCTAGTAGTTAAGAACAGATGTATCTCTATGCAATGTCAAATGCCCCTGTGCAGAGGAGAGATTCTAAACCACCCCCATTTGAGAATTACTGCCCTACAGAATACTCTCTAGGAATGCAAAGTATTTTTAGAAGAGAAAGATGTCATTAAATTACTTTCCCCAGGTGGTGGCCTCATCTATCTGTATTCTTCCCCTGAGTGACAGTTTGTTTACTGACAAAAATAATGAGTAATTCTCAGTGGGAAATATGGACAGGAAGTATCTCCATGACACAAATAGAGATAGCTACTACTTGCTATGGAACTCTGTGGAGCACATTTCTTCATCCTACAAAAATTAAAGAGCAACGACTAGGTATAAGAAGACCTAGGATCCAAAGGCATTGTTGAAAGGTTGGGTATACCTGGGTGAGGCTCTATTTCTGTCTCATCTGAAGTTGTTGAGCTTGAGACAACATCATAAGTTGCTTAAAAATAGAAAGATAAAAACAAAACATGTTAATTTTGCTATATTATGCATGATTATCTGACATATTTTAGTGGTGGCTAAGGCACAGTTTTAAATAGGTACTAAACTCTGGAGCTGTAGGCCTCCTCACTACTGGCTGAGCTGAAAGTCACCACTACTGTCTTAACTGCAGCAATTTACCATGCCATGGCTTTGGCCCTGAAATGATGTGAGAATTTTGTCATTTGTTTATAATGAAGTGATGCCAGCTTTAAATCAAAGAGTTTCAACAAGCATAAACACAAATCTAGTAGTCAATGTGGCAGCTAGAGGAGAGGCTTCTACAGAAGGAAAGAGAAGGCACATTGAAATAGAAGGCACTATTTTGTAGAATCCATTGCTTAATCTTTCTGCTTAGCAAAAGTCTCTGGTAGGGTACCTAAGGAGCAAAGTTCACATTGTCTCATGCATTAACCTCTGTATTCTTGTTACCATCCCTGAGATAGAGGTGAGACAGGCATTGTGACCAGTTTGTCCATTTTCTAGACAATAAAATTGAGGTTTATAGTGGTAACAATAATTGTAGTATTCACATGGAGGGATTGTTGACTGAGTGCATTTTCACCCTAAGCTAAGGGTAAAATATCAGCGCGAAGGACAGTGGGACTAAGACCAAGGCACATTTGGTACCACCTCTCTTGGTTTTATTTAGAGGTAGCTTTCTGAGTTCCTCCATAGAGTCATGATCCCTTCTACAAGATGAGTAGATATGAAGGCAGATTTTTATATTCTGTATGAAAGGAAGAAAATGGGATGCATTCAAATGTAACTGTTTTAATATAGGGATAAATTTCATCTTCGCATAAAAGAACTTGCGAGTAAAAACTGTACTGAAAATCTTGATGCACAAATAACTGTCACTGTGGAAATAAGAGGCAGAGAAAGCAGGAACTGGAGATAGACACTGCTTATTTTGGAAATTCAAATTGGCTCATAGGTGAATTAGTAATATGGAGGTAGCATGCAGGAGGATTTATTCATTGGACCCAATGGCAATTTAATGACATAGAACTCATGCTAACTGGAGCTGTAAGATGGTATTAGACAGTAAGACAGAGTCTCAGAAGAAGAGAACAGCTCATGCGATTCCATAAGAGGACACAGGAGAAGCATGTCACTTGTGAAGGTAAACCTACAAAGTCCTCAGAAATAGAATATCCTGTGTGAAAATAGGCACATGCTGTGAGAATCTTATTTCATTAGAACCTAACATTTTAATGTAAAGTTAACCTACTTGTGATTTTAAAAGACAGGAATGATGTATCTTTTAAAGAACAAAAATACTGTCAGTTTCTAATCCTTGCCCTGCTTTAAGGCTCAAGTCAAGCTTCTAGTGACATCAGCTCTGTCCCCTTCTAAATGTTAGGAAATGTCATCAACCTTTACATCTTCCTCTCACCTTATGAAATTGCAAATTAATATCTTGACTTTATATTCATGCCTCTGGAAAATGCCATGGCTGCATTTATGGTAGGTCCCAAATCTCTTTTCTATTGAGTATGTTAGATTAGGTCAATTTTTCTGCAGTCTGTATTTTATTCCAATGGGTATTTATTAATTAACCCTACTTCTTATATTTACACTTTGAGTTTCCAAGCCAGACTGACAACTTCTGTAAGTCATTAATAGGGGCATCACTGGAAATAGAACACTGTGTTATCCTTTAGTAATTATGGGTCATGTCTGTATATTTCCATTTGTTAGGAATCTCTTACTTTCAAGTCTTTTTCTTGAACATACTTGAGATTGAAATAACATACTTGTCAGCATAGTTGCTCCCTATATTTCTATTTCTATACTTTTTGAGAGTTGAATGGTAAAGAAAAAGAAGAAAAAAGAAAAAAAAACCTAACCTACTTCCTACATACTAGAAGTCTTATACCACTTAGACAGCTTTGAAAACCAACCACCTCAACACAGCTTGCCATATTGAATCAAAATCCTTTGACTCTGAAGTTACAGATGTCAGAGAAGAGGGCAGAATTAAAATGGAACTCTCTCGAAAATGCTCTCAATATAACCGTGAGTTCTGAATTTCCTTACAAAATCTTTAACATCTAAATATTCTTTACAAAACTTTGCATTTAAGCCTGCCTGGCTGGATTTCACAAATTGTTTGGCCTGTTTCTAACAAACTATTCTAGGTATGAAACTGATGAACAGTCCCAAGAGTTTGGGGTGAGTACTACTGTTTTTTTTTTTTCAGACAGTCTGCATGCCACCATGCCTTTACTTTACTGGATAAAACACTGATTATTTGAAACTAGGCAATGGCTTTGATATTTAATTCACAAAGCCTCCGTGAGAACAGAGTTGAAAGAGAAATCAAATTTGAAAGCTGAAATGGGTACTACAATTCAAAGCTATAACAAGCAAAATAATGAGTCATAATTACACAAAATTTTACTTTCAAATTTCCCAGAAGTATTTATACTCATAAGACCATTTGGTATTTATGTTTTATTTGCTATATAGTTTTACTTTGAAAAACTAAATAATTGCAAATACCGACATAAAAATACCACAATGGAGTCATGGGTAGTACACAAAGCATTCCAAATATGGAATAACATCTTTTATTTTGCTTGGATTTCTTAAATATCAGTAGCCATATGAGAGATTTTTCCTTTTCAAACATAATTTCATGGATAAAAAAACCTTATTGGAGAGAGATTCTGTCATAGTTATTTTGTTTTACAAAGTTTATATACTCTAGATCCTGGTACATAGTAGACCAACAGAAGAATTAATGTGCAAAATTCCCATTTTAGCACACAAATTACTTTGGAAGATATGTCAAGATCTTCAAAAGAGTAATGACCTTCTGGCTAAGATGTGGGGATTGAAGATAAACACGCCTTTTAACTATTTAATAATAAGAGAAATGTATGCACCTAAATATCTACTACCAGACTTGCCCTTGTTATGCATCACCATGAAAACAGAATTCCTACAGCCATATGAAGAAGCAATGAAGGAACGTAGCAGCACACCACTAGGAAAGCAACACAGATTCTCTGGACTGTTTGAATACACAATGCATTCTTTGGTTAGTGGAAAATTATAGCACCTCTCAGCTTGATTTTGAAGTTTGTGAAGTAAAGTGAAAGATTGAGTCCATAAATCCCTAAGAGGCCACAGTGAGCCTGTAAGCCATCTGCTATGCTTCAATCCACCTTCCCGTCCTTGGAGCATCAACACTCCAACTTGTTCCTACTTTCCATCATCCCTAGGGTTTAGTCTAGATGGATGAGCCAGCTCTGGGCTAATCAACACCTCACTACAGGCAGTAAGGTCTAAATAACAGAGTTTATCTCCTTTCAACAACTCTAAGCAAATCACCCAGGATATGAATGTCCCAACTAATACACTCCTCCTTGTGCTAGCTGAGCTATTTAGTTCACAGAGTCTAGCTAGGTGACACAAGTTTCTATAATTCTACAAAGTATGTACAAATTCAACACTGAAAATGGCAAAGGCTGACCACTTAAAGAAAGCTCCAATGTGGCAGTGTGAAAAAAAAAAAAAAAGATCAAGACTGACTGTCCTCCATCCTGACCTGTCAGAGCAAGTCTCTAAAAGATGACTTGTGACCTACAAAGGAATGGTTTAACCAAAGGAAGACATTTTTGCGATTACTCTCAATATATTGGGGGCTGTGATTCAGTTGTTTGAACACTTTGGGAAAGGACAGACAAAGGGTTTTCTAATGCTGAAACTAAATTCATTGAATCATTCTGGGGTTGTGACCATTTTCTTCTTTTGATTCTGAAACTTTGTGGTACTAAATGAAAGTCCTTTTACAGAATGTTAAAATAAATTAAGGAGACTTAACACTAGTTCTATCAAGCCAGAAACAGGAACTTCATGTCTATCACCTGCACCTCCTGTACCGTGTTGTCCATCACACGTGCTGTCGATGTGACTTGGGAGCCTTTCCAGCTCTGTTGCCCATAGAAAACACAGAAACTTGACCAGGACATCCTTTTATTCAATCTGCACAAGTCCTCAGAGAACACTTAGAAATTCAGATCATCACACTGACGGGACAGAGAAGAACTTGTGATTCTCTGTTGTGAAACTCTGTTCCCAAAATTCCAAAGTGTGCTGCTGCATGGTATTGTTTCACTCTTCAGTGAGAGTCATTGAGTGGAGTGATTGCGAAAGAAATTGATGAGCCTAGCTATTGGTTGTCTGCCTATCCTGGGGATAAGTTCCTCATGCATCACCTTACTGTAAAAGGAACTAACCATGCTGAAGGCCTTCAGAAATGTGAGTGACATTAGCTCCATAGGCCTTTGAGTTTCATAGAAGAATATTAATGTAGAAATTATGTAATTCTAAGGGGGAAGGACCCAACAGCATGTGGATCACAAGGATACAAGTCCACTGCCCATCAGATGGTAGAAAGTCTAGCGTTTTCTAGAATTCTTCCTACTATAACACTGGAATTATAGCAGACTGGCCATTGTCTAATAGAACGTAAATCTAACTCTACTGCATCACTAGAAAGACAGAATTAACCCTGTACTGGAGTAACTGTCACAAGCACTTAAGTATTTCAAAGATTTGGCCAGTTTCCTTTAAACACAGAATTTGTAAGTAATTTTACATCCTGGTGTGCTATTATAGAGCACATTTTTATGATTTCCTTTATATACTTTATGGAAAATTAGATTTGCCAAGGAAATCAAGTTCAATCAACCCTAGTTAACATATTTTACAGAAGGCTATACAAAATGCAAGCCCACATAATAAAATCACAACATACAGACCTAGTGAGAGATTAGGGCACACAGACTGAAAATGGGGGAGAATTAAGTGACTGTGTATCTCGTATTTCTTGCAATGCTCCAAACCTCAAATATCCTGTTCCTTCATTGCCAGAAACTATCAAAATAACTGGAGAAGTTCCATAACCAAGCAAGCTAGAATTCACAGTTGTCCTTTATATCTCAAAAAGTGGTGTAGAAGTCCTTATGAGAACACTCATTCTGCAGTTTTGATGCAGAATGTAAAAGTGGTAAAACTTCCAGTAAGCTAAAAAGCAAAATAAATTTCACAAAAGGAAACAATATTTCTCACTTAGTGACTAATCAAGCAGTGTCAGCCATCCAGGAGTTGGCCCATGGCTTTCCCCTGCTGAATGTCAGTGATCTCCAAGGACATTAATATTAGAAGAGCCTGTTAGGCCATGAAAATAGATCAAGACAAAAATCAAAATTATTCTGTATTCACATAGGACACAGGCAAAACCACAAGTGGCTTTCCCCTCCTTACACTCGTGCTATGCTCCAGGCACAGCCTTATCGCCATCTGGATCATCTTGCAGTCTAGTTACAAGATGTGAAGATTGTCACTCACAGAGCCTCTTGCTTTCTAAATATATTCAATCAAGAGAGGCAAAGAGTTACTTCCCCGGACTCTTCTGCTGATCCCTTCACATGAGACAGGAAAACGAACCTTTCCTAACATCTTCTAAGAGATCCTCCATTTCTGAGCCTGTATTCTTGATGTTTGTCATACTTAGTCAAGGGAAGCTACTCAAGCAATTTGACATTAATGCTACATATTAAAACCACAGAAGATGGAGCTTAGTATACGCACAAATATACCCCCAAATTAAAAATAAGAAAGGTTCACGTGAACAAAAGTACAAATATATCCACTACTGAAGAATACAAATATGTCAACTCCTGAGTGTAAAACTTCTTGAGATGACGAATAACATAATTTTAAATTTAAATTTGAAGCTTAACATAAATTGGAATGCTTCCATGGAACATTTAAATCAGTGCTTAGAAAGATGCATGCTTGCACGTTAGTAGAAAGAAGAGAAACGTAGCACTATTTGCCATTAAATAGATTGGTGACTAATAATGGTACCTATGTAGGTAAAGTCAGAGGATGTTATTATTTTTCTTAAAAGAATGCAGTTACCAGCTTGAGGCTGTACAACTCTGGAATCTTCAGATGTTTTAGATCCAGGTACCACCCGTGGCTCTTCACTTGAAGCTATATTAGAGAGAATCAGAAGGTGCTGAATGTATCTTGACAGACAGACTGCTGGGATAGGTAAGTGGGTGGGAAAAACTGCACTGCAAAGCTCCTATGAATCCAGTTGAGAGTCACTGCGTACACAGAAGTCAATGTGCACCCATCCAGACAGCAGACAACCAGCTAGATTATGCAGAAGTAACAGGCATGACTTTTGATGATGCTATACGAAATCTAATCAAATAATATTTTTATTTTCCTCTTCAACCAACCAACTACTGATTTCCCTGAGTTAACCAAGGGCATTACTGCATTTAGCTTCACAGAGAAAGGACTCTGTGCCTGTCTTCTATAGCCCTGATCAGCGCCTGCTTTATGTGATGCTTGTGATCAAGTCCAGGCCCCCATACATGGCAGGCCAGCATGCTGTCACTGAGCTACACCTACACCTCAGCCTATCATGCACATTCAAAGCATAAAAAAATTAAAAAAATAAATAAAAAGCACTTCAATTTACCCAAGGAACTCCCAGGTTTCTCCAATGGGAAGGCTGTTTTTGCCTCAGGAAACTCTGGGAACCCTTTTGGAGCTAGAATAAAACACAAGATAGTTACGGCATAAAAACAAAAAAGGTTTTTAAATGTTTCAAAGTTACTGAAACAACAAATACAAGTTAAAAAAACATTATCCATAGGTCAAGCAAATACCCAGTAGTCTTTTTTACTTCTGTTTCAATGAATGATAACTGCTTTTCTGAGACATCATGCAGCCTTGGCTGCCTTGGAATTCATGATACTCCTTGTCCGTGTTTTTTATGTTCAGTTATTATAGGATGGACCACCATGCCATCATTTTTTGGTATTTTATAATCAGGCCATCAAATAAGATGTTCAGGCTTTTTCATCTATATTTACTAGCTTTCTACAAGTTCTAGAAATACAGTCATTTATGTGTTCTTAGGTATAATTCAGTTTAATCCAAACAAAGTTCCAAACACATTGAACTAGGAAGCATCTGTGAGAGAGCTTTACAAATCATAAGACACCTATGTATATTTTCCTCCATTTTAATACTTCATTCATAAACAAATTCTAAGAATCCTAAGCAATCTATAGAAATACCTAATATATCTTATCTGTAAAGGTAATGCTAGAAGTGAATTACAAACACTGAAAAAAGATAAGATAACAATTTATTCAGTCTCATAGGATTCTGAGTGGAACAAAATAATAAAATAAAATGAAATAATGTCACCACCACCTAGAAAAACAACTTGTGGCTTTGTCATAGGAAAAGCCTCTTTAAGGCCCTAGATTACAAATGTTTAAAAATCACATTTAGGATATGGATGTTGAGAGTTCATTGTTCTGTCTTATTTGTCCCTCTTTTCTTGTGAGGAAAATTATTTTAATACAGTTGCCTCCAAGGATTTTAGTTAGTCATGCATAAAATGTCCAAAGGAGCATTCACTGATGCTGCATTGTTTGATGACTTTTACCTAAAGTGCTCAAGGACAATTCAAACTCAGGTATTAGAACAGAGCGTGCTGTTTCTGGCGTCTTCTCACTGAGAACTACAATAAAGAAGGACACGGTTAGCAATGTGCTGCTTTATAACAGACTAGCGTGCAGTGAGCAGTTCATGACTTTCATAGAAAGAGCTGGCTGTCCCTGGAAAAGTCATATAGCTGTTAACTGAGAGGTGTCTTTTAGGTCAGCCTCATACACGCACAGCCAAACACATGCCGTTCTCTTGCTTCAAGGGCAGAGAATGAAAAGCAAAGATACATTCTTTTGGGTAAAATAGCAGATAGAAACAGCAGTTACCACGAGCAACTGAAATTCTCATTAAATAGTGTGTCTCTTGGTGATTCTTCCCTAATTTAGTTGGCACGAGATTTCCCATAGCTGATCTGGGCAGAAATCCCTGAGACAGTCAAGATTTCCAGCAGCATTAGAGGCTGAAACGTCCACCCAATCCACAAGACAGTGGTCAAAAGGGCCATGCAGTTAATGCGCAGCATCCACACCTGCCTGTCCAGTGGGTCACCAGGATCAAGGCACAGTGCTACCTCTTCAGTAGAACTTGTCCAAGAAACGTGAATGTTAATTCCCAGAAAAAGAAAAGAAGGAAAGGGGAGAGAGAAGGGGTGTGGCAGGATAAATCAGTGTTAAACCTGTGAGCGCTGGGGTTTGTCATTATTGCTGTTCTGTTGTTGCGGGAGGGGAATGGATGCAGTTTTTAGTATTACCCAGTGCTGTGTCTGCAGTGTCTAAAGCGCTAGACAGGGTGGGCTTAGTACTTCTTGAAACTGTTTCTGGAGTCACTGAAAAGTAAACCATAAAACAACTTTATGAGCTAAGAGATGATAAACTAAGGAAGCTAACCAGACACTGCACACCTGTTGACAGCCTACATATCTTTTTAACTTCCCAGGGTGACCCAGGTACCTGGCTGCCTCTCCTCCCTGATCCACCCTTTCCAGGTTGGGTTCACCCAACTCTTCCCCATGAAGACATTATTCACAGCAATCTGAATGCTTTTTGTCTTCCTTTTCTTTATCTCCACAGCTTAGAGTGGTACCTATGATAAACAGGCTTATGGTAATTTAAGTGAATAAGTAAATAGGAAAAAAAGAGGTCCACGGTTAGATAAAACAACTATCCTGTTACTTGATTTCCTCTAAACCCCACAAATAACCAGCAGAGCCTAGGCCCAGGCTGAGTTGTGGTCAGTGTTCAAACGCTCAGCCTGAGAGTGGCGTTTTCTTTGAGCTGTTCCATTAAAGGTAATGAAGACTGTGGGTAGAAGATGTGGAGAAATAATAACCATGAACACTGAGATTTTAACATTCTAAAAACCCCAGAATTTTGCAGCAAGGACACATACTAAACAATACTGAATAATAAGCTCTGGGGATTGCCCAAGTATTTCTGAAGTGGAAAGTTCTGGGGAGAACTTGGCAGAAAGTTGGGAAATCTGAAGACTCTCATCAGACATCATGCCAAGAGAAGAAAGTGTAACTTGGAAGGCTGGGCAGAACGTTTGACACAGAAACAGACTCATTTAACCACTGGTCACGCCTGTACTTTTTTCTGTATTAACTGATCAAAGCCGGGCAGAACGTTTGACACAGAAATAGACTCTAACCACTGGTCACACCTGTACTTTTTTCTGTATTAACTGATTACATAAAAGTATATATATATATGTATATGTATATGTATATGTATATGTATATGTATATGTATATATGTATGTATGTATGTATGTATATATGTATATATGTATGTATGTATCAGCTTTGAATATTACACAAGCAGATTCTGCTGGTAGCTCAAATAATTTCTACCTCATCTTATAAAGGCCCATTTCTTATGGTAAGGTAATACTCTGTTGAGATATATTCTAGTTCAATCTGCTTCTTCAAGTTATTTTGTTACTGCACCAACCTTATGCTCTCTTGATCAGACACAAGCCCCAAAATTTAGTACAAGAGGAACACCACAAATACCTCACACTATAGAAATGTTATGAATGAAAAAGCTCACTTTTAATGAGAGTTCATTAACTAAGGGTGAGCTTCGGGAAATGCTTGGCCATTGTCTGTTTCATGAAATCCTGGATAAGATGGCATTACTCTGGCCAAAAGTCAGTACTTCTGAGACTAATGTCTCCCCAGAGAATTAGGCTGGGTAGATTTATTTGGAGAGCAGACATTGAATGTTTGGTAGTAACAATGATAAACTATGGGGACACTACTTCCCTCATGTTTGAAGGTTTTTGTTTTTATTTTTGTTTTCTTGAGCCAGACTGTATACAGTCTGTATAATAGGGTTATTAATCTATAGGAACATTTTTTCTAAATGATTTCAATGCATTTTCATTGCCATCATCATGGATTTATGAGGGCTATACGACACTTTGTTATGTTGATCACTTGTGAAACTAACCAGGCAATGAAAAATGGTCTATAGTACTCATACAAGAGGAGGAAAGGCCATGAAGCACTGTGTCACCCTTAGTGTAAACCCCCTCAGCTCTGAGGGCATCTTCAATCATAGTCAAAATCAGACCTCCCCTGCTACTTATTGTGTCCACAAAGGTTGCTCCATTTTCATCTGTTCTTTTTCCCGAGCTTAAAGCCCTAGAGTCTCCTATTGTTTTATGATCAAAATTAATTTCTTTTTTCATTCTTTACCTTTTTTAAAAAAAAGTTTATAGTTCACTATTTGAAACAATGTTACATCTTGTCTCAATAGCAGGACTATAGCTCATTCACTATTTGAAACAGTGTTGCATCCTTTCTCAATAGTATCTCCTTACCCGTTACTGGCTGCCCAGCCACTTTTTCAACCTCTGGGGTTTTAGATTCTGCTGGTAAACCCAATGTTTCATTCTTAGCTGGAAAAAAAAAAGAAAATCAATTTATTTCCTCATAGTACAGTGTTCAACATTACCTTATTGCAAACATAATCAACTATAAAATTTATTACAGAGTTATTTGAGTATTTTAAATGTATGAGCCTTTTGCCTGCATGTATGTATGTGTACCATGTGTGTGCCTGGTGCCCACTAAGGTCAGAAAAGGGACTGGAGGTACAGCTGGTTGTGAGCCATGATGTGGGTGCTGGAAATTGAACCAGTGGCAATAAGTAGTTATAAGTGCTTTTAACTACTGAGTCCATGGTTTCCTCAACAACAACAAAAATTTATTTATACACACCTCTTCCTGCAGCCAGTCCACTCTACCGTCCCAAGGGCTAGTATGACCAGAACACAGACTTCAAAGTTCTTCCCTATTAATCCTAGAATTTCTTTACGATCTTAATAGGAACAGGAATGACAGACTCACAATAGAATATTTGAATAAACGCCATCACCCAGCTTAAAGTTTCTGCAAGACATAGTTGGACCTGCAAATGTCCCTTTATTTTTATTCAAGAACAGCTAATTTTTTAAAAAGAACATCAATAGAGATTTTCCATTATTACAGATGGTTAAAAAATGTAACAGGTTATAACACAAATTTGAAACCCACAAATAAGAAACATAGGAAAATAAGTTTTATGGAAAAATGTGTGGCAAAAACACAATGAGAGTGAGTGGGCTTCAGTTGACATGCATGCTAACACATATCTTCTGATTCAGTTTCTGGGATTTTGGTGTAAAATAGAATTTTTTTTTGTTTTATTCAACTTTTGGGAAACCTGTCTTTTAAATCTTGGGTTTCTTAAAGAAATTCTAAATCAGAATTACACTCCTACTAGAAAAAAATTCTCCATTTTCAATCTGAAATCTCTCCAGCCATGTTCCCTGGGACACACTCATTCCCAGCTAGAAAATGATCTACTTTGTGTTCTCAAAGCTTTTTGAGAATGGAAATTTTGTAACCACCTATGGCTGGTTCCTCCGCTCTTTCAGAGTCTATTTATTTCCTTCTCTGAATTTAATGTGGACACAAATCTTTTTACTCCTTATGGACATGAAAGCAATCAGAAAACAGACACACATCGATTTCGGGTATTTCTGTAGACAGGTGCAGTGTGCTGGCCCACTGCTCTCGAGGGAGTGTCTACACAGCATGAGTACATCACGAAAATAGTCAACAACCTAATTCCGATCTCGTTACAAGGACAGAAAGAGCAAGAAGTCTGTCTGTAATGACTTTCATTTCAGCCTTTTATTTTATAAGCTTTTTCCCCTAATATTTACCAAGATTTTCCTTCTGGACCTCTTTCATAGTGACAGCTTTAAACCATTCTGATTGTTATCAAGTGGAGAATCATTTGGCTCACAAGCTTCCCAAGAGTTCTGCTCCACTTCTTTTCAATGCACTCCACAGGAAGATGAACTCTTCAAAAGTAATGTAAGGTCCCATCCAGTGTTCCCAACTCCATTAGGGGAGTTTTGTTGCCTTTTTCTCCTTAATAATATCCAATGGTCTTGATTTTGTTAACCTCTACCAGTCTAGGAAACCTAACTTTAGAACCGTTCCTCTCTCTGTCTGTGTCTCTGTTTCTCCATATCTATCTCTCTGTCCATCTGTCTCTCCATCTGCTCATGTCTCTGTCCCAATGTCATTCCTCTCTCTGTCTCTGTCCCCCCCTTTCTCTGTGTGTGTGTGTGTGTGTGTGCTTGTGTGTGTGCATGTGAGTGTGTGTCCCTTGTAGTCTCCCCTCCCTCAAGATCTTAGACCCTCAGTCAGGGACCAGAAACTGGATTGTTTCAGGTTCTTAGATTCAATAGCTGCCTTTAATTGACATCACCATCAACCTCAAACTTAATCACAAATTGGAAAACATGGCAAGCCATCTTCTCAAGATGTATTTGTATTCTTCATATAATGCTACTTTCTTATAAAGGCATATGGTAGGATACTTCTAAATATGGCACACCAGATATCTGAGTAGTTGAGAGATGGGGAATATATTTAGATGAGAGAATTCTAGCATCACTTTACAACCTGTGAGCATTTGTCTATATTATACAGATCTGCTATTTTGACAGAGAGTAAAACACTATCCAACTATGGCCTAAGCCTCAGCAACTCTTTTTCCTCCATTGTTTCTTTAATATTATTTTCAACACTGTTATTTCTCTTAACTTTTGGCATGGGGTGTCTTAGCTTTGGCAAATCCTTTGTAAGTCCCTTGGAGATGAGTGTGTGTAATACTGACTTCTCTTATTTATTTATTCACACCATGTGTTCTTAGAACAAAAGCTATTGCAGCTTTTGATGTCCCATGATGGGCTCTGCTGAAATGGGGTTATTATTTTTAGGACTTACTCCCTCCAAAAATACAACTCTTCTGAATTGCAGTGATAATTAACTTTGGGAAGTTTATTTCTCCCTTGGTAATACAAAAAAGTGTTTATTTCCATGCAATTTTGTGGAGGAAAAAGGGAGTTTTGCACAGCAAAACAATCAATTAACAAAATGAAAAGTTGCTTACAGATTGAAAGAAAACATCTGGAAGTTATGATTTATATATAGACTCAACTTATAAAATATGCAAATGTCCCCCATAACTTGGTAACATTTTATAGCACAATAGGATGATTGTGACTGACAGCAGTTAATGTGACATTTCAAAGTAGCAGCTAGAGAGGAGTTCTAATATTCTCAATACAAATTGCATATGTCTGAAGTGATAAGTATGCCAATTATCCTGAACTCTTCATTATACTTTATATATACGTATTGAACTATCACTCATACAAATGTATAATCACCACCAACTAAAACCAAAATAAGACCGGATATTCTAAAACTGCTAGAGGATAAAGAAGGAAGAACTTCAACATCTAGTCATAGATAAGGGCATTTTAGATAGAACACCACAAGAAACAAAAACCAACAAATAGGGACTCAGAAAACCCAGAAGCTTTTATACAGCAAACATAACTAAATAAATCAGCAAAGAGGCAGCACGCAGAATGTAAGAAAATATTTTTGATTTATACATCTTACAGAGAATTAGTGTCTAGAATACAAGGAACTAAAACAACAACAACAAAACAAAAACAAAAATCAACCCCTAAACATTAAGAAAAGATTCTAAGTAAAAATGGGCTAAACAGAGTTCTCAAAAGGAGAACCATTTAAAAAGTGTTCCAAAAACATCCTAGAGGATGGCTCACATAAGACTTGAGAGTTTAGATCCCTGAAACTTACTGATGCCATGTGGGCATGCATGGTGGCCCACCTATTGTTCTGCCCTCAGAAGGCAAAGACATGGGATCCCCAGAACAAGTTGGCAGGCAAGACAAACCAGAAAAGTAAGCTTATGTTTGATTAGGAAAACCCTGCTTCAGTGAATATTCTGTAAGGGTAATTCAGGATGATTTAAACATCAACCCCCCTCAGTCTTCCATGTGAACACATATACATATCTATGAGCATGCATACATATATGCCCACACATGCAAACAGACATACATTAACTCATATATACCACCTAACACACATGAAAATAGAAAAAAAGCCAACATCATTAGCCTCAAACTATCCTACTATTCTGTCTCATTTCCGTCTGAATGGCCATCATCTAAGTTTCAGATCTACCGCCAGAGGAACAACTTTGAGCCCAATCTGATAGTCAAATGTGGCTACCAGAATTGTCTTCTGTGCCTCATTGAAGGGGATTTTGCTAGTGTTTTCTTAGTCATACAAATTGTAGCCAATTCTTTCTAGAAGAAGGCAGCAATATCATTGTAAAGCATACAATTGTTCTTACATGTCTTTTATGTCAGTTCCCACTGAAAATACCTAATGGCTGCTCATAACAAAGTTCAGTGAGTAGAGTATAACTTAGGAAAAGTTCTCTACTTGAAAAGTATGCCTATTCAAATGGGTACATTTTGCATCCTGATGTCTATTCCTCTTCCATATGTATATGCATATGTATAAAATAGTGTTCCTTATAGAATGATTGATAGTAATATTTCTGACTCCCAACTTCCTCCTCCATACTCATTATTTTGCCCTCAAATGGCTCATCTGAAATATTCCTTACATAGTCGTAGTGCAGTATCATCCAATGCTAGTGTGTGCGTTGAAAATCCTTTGCTTACCCAATTGTGCCTTGAGAGCATCCGAAATCTCAAGCATTATGGATGAGGGAAGTTTCACGGTGGAATCATTAAGACCCGGAATAATAAGATGAACTGTAAGGAAATAGATATAAGTGTTATAGGAGGAAGAAAACGTATTAGACAAAAACAAACTATGGAGAATCATAAAGCAGAACCTATAGGTTGATACTTCCTTCCTGGTTAACTGTAACTCCACATAGAAATGCAGGAAAAAAAAGACTTCACCTTTTTTAAATAGAGTTTTTCAATATCTAGAATTCATCAACAGAAATGCCCTGGGTTCAAATTCACAGACTCAAAACTTTCCCATGGGCTATGGCTGTTTCCAACACATCCCTTTTTAACATGCCAAGATAAAGGCGGTGTCTCTTGGTTGGTAGCTTAGAATGGACACAACCAAGAGGTTAAAACAGCACAATGAAATGCCTGGACATTAATTTAGCACACTTGCTCATAGTATAAAACCCCCATTAGAATCATATTGTCAGAAGATAGCCTAGAGTGCCCATTCTAGATACACATTTTATGATGGACTTACCCAATATTGTTCCTCCGAAAGGAGTCTTGTCTGGGGATTTGGTTGAAGCCCTGTGGGTAACATTCTGAATCACTGGTGAAATATAAAAAAACAATAATACAGTAGGGATGAACACAGGAACCAATAGAAAGCTGACGGTGCAGAGCTACCATCCCTTCTATAGTCTTAATCTAAATGTATCAATTAAGAGAAGCAACTCAGTGGGGTTGGCTACAGAGTCAATAGAAGAATTAGGTATGTGTTACCTTACCATCCCTGCTTTTGTTAACAAAGGCTGTCTCATCATTCTAGCATAAAGTATCCCATGCTAAACACTGGAAAATTCTCTCTGTCTCTACTCTCTATGCATTCTGCCTTCTTCACAGAGCAAATAAGAACTAGCGTTAAATATTGCAATGTCAAGACAATATGAAATCAGAAAACTTGTATCTTCAAATAAAAGAATCTTTCAGTAATTCTAGCAGTAGCTGGTCCTGCCTTTAGTTTATACTTAGGACACTGTGTTTTCTTAAAAGGAAGAATTATTTTAAGGCTTTTAAGAGGATTTCTGTTGATGAGTTCTAGATATTGAAAAACTCTATTTAAAAAAGGTGCAGTCATTTTTTTTTTTACTATTATTTTAGCTCTTCTACCAACAGATTTTTTTTTCTGGAAATAATGGAGTCATTTTAATAATTTAAAAACTGGAAGCCAAAACAAAAGCAACTGAACACTGAAATGAAATACAGCATTGTAATTCTTAAAATGTGGACATCTTTACTTTCCCTAAGTGACCGCTAAATCAGAGTTTTTATCCTCAATATTCTGAACGGTCTACTAATTGTTTTCCTTGCATACGCTAACTTAATCCTAAGTAAAGATCCACATGTTTAACTATTATATTAAATATAACACATGATACAACTGCTTTGTTGCCCAAATGGTATGATTTTTATTTAATGTATTTCATATTGGTACCACAGACAAAATAATGTATGAACTGCAAAGTTACTAACTTACACTAATGTCTTCAAATGTTTTCCAAACATCATTGTTAGAAAAATTGAAAAAACAGACACAGCACAGTTATATTAGTTGAACAGACAACTACAATAGTTCCTGAATACACCAGACTAATTACCTTGCTTGATGATTGTTATTGGGATTAGCTTCCTTGGGACATATGCTGGCTGGAAAGAG
Organism: Grammomys surdaster; assembly: GCF_004785775.1. Classification (NCBI taxonomy): domain Eukaryota; kingdom Metazoa; phylum Chordata; class Mammalia; order Rodentia; family Muridae; genus Grammomys; species Grammomys surdaster. The sequence continues at coordinate 3,603,593 of NW_021621192.1, forward strand.
AAAAAAGGTCAGCTTTTACATCAGTGTTAATTTAAAAAAATCAGAATTCTGAGACGAGTTTTTTCTTCAGTGAAATCACCCATGTCGGAGGTTTAACAGTCACTGGATAGATATTTATCATATATGTTTGTCTACATTGTATTGAACTCATTTGTTTCCCCTAGAGAAAGACAAAACTGCACAGAAGCAAGTCTCCAGAGCTCCCATTTACTTAGAAATTGCAGTAGAAAGAGATTAAGTCCTCTATAGAGAGTGAGCTCATTTGTATTTTGTTTGAGATATGGCCCAACCGAGCATCCTCTTCACCCTTTCTCTCAAAAGGATGCTGGGCCATCAAGGCTTGTAAAAGCAATCAAGTCAAATTATTTGAGCATGGCCTACTAGTGCTGCTGATACTGCAGATACTATGACCTCTGTGAGTTTTCAGCACCTCTGTTTATTGCCCAAGAGAGAAGAGTGACTTAGAACTAGATATTTCTTAAAATTGAACCTGAATTTAATCATTCTGCCACACCACCCTGATTTGTACATGGGGAACTCTGAATTTGAAGGTCATTACCCAGAGGATGAAATGGATAATACGCCTTTCCCTCACCCGAACTGTCTTCCAAGTCCCATGGGATTTTGATGTCACACTGTGCCTAGGGATAGGTTTAGACTCTAAAGTGGATTCACTGCCGGACACAATTTCATGGGCAAAGGTGAAGCAGCTGAGAGAGGTATGGAGAGAGGTGGTAATGAGAATGGCAGGAAGTCCAAATAGGAAGATTAGAGATGAGTTGTGAGTTGTTGAGAGTTAGAATGGCCGGTTTTAGGCACCTGGTTTAACTCGCGCACACAGAATCCATACAACATGTGCAGATCTACCTATTCTGAATGTACACTGAATGCAGGACACTAATAAAACAGACATTCACAGTTATGAGTAAAAGGGTATGATGACATGTTATTATTTTTCAGGATGGTATAAAACATGGTATAAAGGGGCCATAACCCCAACCTTACTCTTGGCTGTCTCTCTTCCTATGTTATGTTTAAGAACTGTAAAAGAATCTACTATCATTACTGGATACTTGTTTTTAAAGGATAATCTCTACCCATTGACCCAGTAATTTCTACTTTACTATGCCAGCACAAGTACTCAATCTGGTACAGATATGTGTGAGTACATATGTTACTATAACTGATAACAACTTCATTGCCCAAAGTTTGGGTTTTATTCAATAAGCTATAGTTCAAATGGTTTGCTTCTATTTAATATCCTGAAAAAATAAGAAGACTACAGGTATAAATTTAGACTCACACCATAACCAAATTTTATAATACATACACATATACATACATACATACAAACATACATATATACATACATACATACACATATACATATATACAGAAAACAGACTAGAAGGAAATACACCATAATTTTAGCAGTAGTTATTACAAGCTGACATAATTTTATGCATATACCTTTTTTTTGCAAAGTTCCTGGCACAAGTGTGTTACAATAGTTATATTCAGAGAAAGACGTCTTCATGTTACTTTGTCTGCCACATGTTTCCACACTGCAGCTTAGGCCACTGCTACTGGGGGACAGGGCAATGTTTGAAAAATAACATTGCCATAATTTTTCTCAGGCAAGAACAGGGAAACCATATGAATAGAAGGAACAAAGGAAACAAACCCTTATAGCAAAGAAAAAGAATATCAGCTATGAGCTCACACTGGCAGGAAGGTCCTTTCTGGCTTTATCACTGTGGCATTTCTACACAGTTCTCACTGAAGACGGGTCCCTGCCACTTTATGCTTCCCCACACCCACCTAACAACAGCTGGCCACTGTTCTGCTTGTACCTTTACCACCACTTCTAAGAATGTTTTTTTTTTTTTTTACATATGAACAGTTCATATTTGGGTTTCTTGAAATTTATGATTTTATATTTGTCTAAATGCATGCAATGCTTATGAAATACAGTGTGATGTTTTGACAAAGTTATACAGTGTGACCCATCCTTTTTTTATGGTAAGGAATTTGAAATGCACTTCAGTAAAATTTTATTGTTGCTTTCTACTGTTTGATCATTCTCAAGAACCTCTTCCTCCTGTCTAACTGAAACTTTAGCATGTCCTTCTTCCTCACTATCCCTCTTTCCACCCTTAGCCACCACAGTATTCTCTATATCCATGAGAGTAAGACCTCTGAGAATTCTGCATGCCTATTAGAGTAAGCTCTGGTTACAAGAAAGCCTCCTGAGTAGGAAACCAGATTATCTTTCTAGTACTAATAGGTCAGGTCTATAACTACAGTTAAAAAGACATCTATATATCCAACTTGTTTGCCCTAAGAATCCTATCATAGTATTCTGCACAATGTGACTGTTCTCAAAGACTGCTAACACACTATAGCAGAAATGTCTACATATGGCTGTGTTGATCAACTCTGAACTGAATTATACCAATTTACAGTTCTTATGTGACACTGATTTGTTTGAGATAAACCTTTTTTTGACAAATGGAAAATATTCCACTCATCACATGAATGGAACAAAGTTTCTGTTCTGAGTTCTTTCTTGAGTACTGACCAATGTTTTATTAAGCTGATGACAAGAATATAGGTACAGGGTGTGCTGCCAAAAATAAGGAAATGATTTAGCTGCAGAGTGCATTTCATTCTAGACCTGTAATTGCTCTCTTGCCTAAGCTGTAATCCAAAGACTAAGACTAGACCAGTGAACAAATATGTACATCTCCGAAGATAGATTTAAGGGGATCAAGAAAGTCCAGCTATTCAATGTCTACCAAAGACAAAAGTTCCAACCAGGAAACCCACACTGAATTCTTCCTCTGTGTCTTCTTATGAGGTAAAAGAAAACATCTGTCATCTAAAATCACTAGAAAACAAAACATAGTAATTCTTAAGATACCAAGATTTAATCAATTATAGCCCAATTTCGTTTGATTTTTATTTTCAATGCTTAAAAATAAACACTAGTACTACCCTCCCCTGTTTTCATAGGCTTGTTCCTATGAACACTGATGAATGGATGCTGGGCCAAGGGTATAGATAATATGGAACTAGGGTGTGGAGAGTGTGAGCCAGTGTTGTACTTTGGTTTGAATATATCTCTCAAACACATGTTAGAAACTTAACCTTCAGTATAACAGTATTTCCAGGCATAAACTACAGAAAGTGACTCAATCACGAGAGATCCTCTATCACTGGGGGGTGAGTTAACCAACAATTCTATGGGCTTTCTAATTGTCCTGCCTGGTTTCTTGTCAACTCAACACAGGCTAGTTATCTTAGAAGAGGAACCTCAACTGAGAAAATGCTCCTATCAGATTGCCTGTAGGCCAGTCTGTGGAGGCATTTTCTTGATTAATGACTAATGTGAATGGGCCCAGGGAATGGGGACAGTGCCATTCCTGGGTAAGTGATCTTGAGTTGTAAAAGAAAGCAGGCTGATCAAGTCATGGGGAGCAAGCATTCCTCAATGGCTTCTACTTCAGTTTCTGCCTCCAAGTTTCTCCTTGAGCCATTGCCCAACTTCCCTTGATGATAAACTATAATCTGTGAGGCAAAATAAACCCTTTACTTCCCAAACTGTTTGCGCTTGTGGTGTTTGCTACAATAGAAACTCAATGAAGAAACAAATAATATACTAAGCCTGCCTCACCTCCCTCTTTTCCTTTTGCTTCCTGTCATAGGATAACATACTGTGAAGGCTTTTACTAGGTGCCAGCTCCTTGGTCTTAGAGTTCCCTGTCTTTAGCATTATACATAGCATATTTATCTATGGTTGTACTCTCCAGCTATGTCAACTTGACACACAAACTAGAGTTATCTTAAAGAAGGAAACCTTAACTGAGAAAATGCCTCCGTAGGATCCAGCTGTAAGGCATTTTCTTAATAGTTACTGATGGGGAAAGGCTCAGCCCATTGTGGGTGATTCTATCCCTGGGCTGGTGGTCTTGGATTCTAGAAGAAAGCAGAATCCACAAGCCATGGGGCACTCACCAGGAAGCAACACTTCTCCATGGCCTGTGCACCAGCTCCTCCTTCCTGGTTCCTGCTTTGTTCTAAGTTCCTGCCCTGATTTCCTTTGGTGATGAACAGCAACGTGAAAGTATAAGCTGAATAAATCCTTTCCTCCGTAAGTTGCTTTTTGGTCATTGGTGGTTTTTTGCAGCAGTAGAAATGCCAAGACAATGGTCTTTATGAATTACCCAGGCTGTAGCATCTTCTTACAGCCATACAAAACAACGCAATAAGATACACATAGGTATGACTAGCACCCTAGCAATGACATTCTTAGGCAGTTTCTCTGCTGTATCGTTGTTCTGCAACTTGCTGACCCCTCAGCCTTGCTGTGACCTCTATCACTATTCCCTCTACAATTTCCATCCTCCTCACTTACAAATATTTTCTGAATGTTTATAACATAAAGGTAAGGATAACACTTACTGCTCTGTAAGAAATAAATTCTTTTCCTCAAAAATCCTGTCACTTTATAGACATCTCAGATTGCACTAACAGTGAATAGACTGATTAACCAGCGTGCTACACCTTGAGCAAGAAAATCACAGAGTACGAAGTTGGTGCTGCTCGGTGCAGAAATGACACTGGAATGGAAACGGAGAGCCAGTGGAGATAAACTGAGTGTGGGTCAGGGGGGGATTGTCGTGCTATTGTATTTTATCATGATTAGAGAAAGCCTATGATTGTGCAGAAATAAATACAACAGCAACAGCCACACAAGAAAAGAGTGTTAAATTCACTTTTTGCACTATATCAACTCTGTCCTAGACAGTACACTGAAAATGAGCTTTACTTCATATTCATGCGAATCAAAGTTTCTCCATTCGGCATTTTTGTGGCATCAGAGTGTCAATTGAGAATTTGACTTTATTCTCGGGCCCTGCAAACTTTCAACTGTTCATTTAGGAAGAAGCTAAAGGGAGTTTGAAATTTAATTGCAAGGACTCAAGAGCCAAACCGTACAAGAGGCACTTGGTCATTTTAAATTCTGCTTTTAATTCACTTTAGGATGATCTAATGAAAGTTACAAAACATACTGTTTCAGTCTAACATCTGGATAAAATTGACTTTAGCATGCTCTTTTTGAAAGCGTTCAAGTTTCTGGTTAACTGAAATAAGACATAAACCTCTGGTGAATGGTGATGTGTGTGCGTGTGCGTGTGTGCATGTGTATGTGTGTGTGTGTGTGTGTGTGAGTTTAAGTTTCTGCTTAAGAAAACAGATGTTAAGAATGAAGATGCTTGTTATATTCACTCTATATAAATTTTAAGATGGAAGTGAAACTATAACGTAATGCTCTTTGTTCATTTGTCTGATCAGTGTTATAGTTTATACATTCATTCTGTTTTAGTGAACCCCTATGAACATGTGTTGGAATAATAGGTATGGGCTCCACCACACCTGCTGTGGGGCCTGAGCATGGAGTATATGGTACACGTAAGACTTCAGGTTGTCACACAGTGTGGGCTGGCATGGTGCTGTGGTTTGAATGTGCTCTTCAAAAACATGTGTTAGGAACTTAACCATGTTGAGAAGTGGAAATTTTAAGAGGAGACTCTGAGGGATCCTCCATTTTATGGGAGTAGCTTTCTTAAAATAAGTTGGTTTTGAATGGAAAATGAAATGGTAGGATTTGCACCATGATTTATAGGAACACAGATTCTGAGGAAAATTGAATCAAATAACTTTATATTTCAAAATATACTTAAAGGTAGTACATCAATAATTGGTGGTGTTTGCTGACTATACTAGATCAAAAAAATTTTAGAGAGACAATATATTTAAATTTTAACCATTTGATTTTTAAAAATAACCTAATAACAAACATTAGGTCATGAGCATGTGCTTTAAATAGAAAGTATATAATCTATTGCATACAAGGAATAAATAAAATATTACATTAAAAAGAAATAGACTCTGAAAAAGAAAACATCACAAATATTATAATATACATTTTCTTCCTTATATGCATTTTATATCATGCATTTACACTGTATGTGAAGAATCACAGTTTTGCTACAGCTAATACTTTGTGTTATTTAGAGGTAAAGATAGGAGTGACATCATTGAAGATACTAACAGCTGGTAGAACAAAGGCACTAACCAATCAGAAGAGACCCAGCCACATATCCTTGGCATAACTTAAGTGGGGCCTGCCAACAGACTAGATACCTGATTATGTAAATTGCCACATTCAATGTGGCCATGGGCGTGAGATTTAATGCACAAACTTTTAGCCTAATTATTATTTATCTTTTAGAAATGATGGCACGATGTCAAAATACTTTTCCTGTATCAAATACTCCTTTTAGTAGGGTGTTAGGATATTTTGTGATTTCAAATGTTTAGTTGTGAAAATATCGAATGAAAAGAGTCTTCAACAAGTTTTTTACTTAAAAGTAAGACATCCAAAAGTATCCCCTCTCCAGGAAAAAGACATCGGGATGGGTATGGCCCTCATGCCTCACTGGACAACAACAGGGGGACCAGAGCCATTAAAAGGTCCCATTCAATTACTGGAGGTCAGGCTTCTATCCCCGCCTTCGCAAGATTAGAATTGCCACAGCTCTTCTATAGTTAGAGAAGGGAGGAGATGTCAGAGGCATCCCTGCTTATACACTGAAGGCCTAAAATCAGCCATAGGCCTAAAATCACCAATAGGCCTGTCATACATGTATACTAACACCAAGTCTTGGGTCTCTGTAAAAAAAAAAAAAATTGAAACAGATGGCTATAAGCTATTGTAAACAGGCAGCTTTTGTGGAAATTTATAAGCCCGAGTAGTCATAGACCTTGTAAATAGGTAGCCTGGGCAGACAATACCAACTTAGATAAGGACAAGTGAGTCATAGGCAGAGTCATAGTGACCTCTCCCCTGAACCTTCACCTAGCCGATACCCGGTTCTGAAAGATATCTGTATTCCCCCTGAACACCCACACTCCAGTGTCATCCCCTTCCCCACATCCTGCCTTTCTGTGTTTATAACCCCTGTGTGAATGAACTAAGAGTAAGACATCACGTGCCTCTTGAAATATCACCTTTTAAGATTGGCCACAGAGAAGAAATGGGAATATATTTGGAGACTTCATTTGCACTGAAATATACATCTGAAGTATTAATTCAACTTTGGAATAGATCCTATGTGACCACATTATGGCCAAAGGCTGTCCTGTGTGAGTCCTTTGAGCTTTCCTGTGTCTCAGGCTGCCTGAGAGCACAGAAGTCAGCTCATGAGACACTTTTCTGCTATCCAGAGGATGCTCATAAAGAGAATATCACAGAGCTTTGAAACAGCTTTTCAATGAACTCGGGTTTTCCTTTGGAAATAACCGAGAGTTCTAAAGTATAGCTCATCACAGCTGGCTGGATTTGGGGATGCTCCACCTCGCAGCTGGAAGTGATACAACTTTGGCTCTGTATCACAGATGCAGGAAGTTCCTCCACAGCCCTATCACAGCTGTTTATGAAAAGAAAAAAAAATAATTCTGTTGTGGCAAAGTACCAATCATTGTTCCCAACCTCACTAATAATGTATCCTACGTGAAGTACTCTGACAAAAACAAATAAAAATGATTGACATGTGGTAGTGGAAGAAGAAGGAACGAAAGATATGACATCATTAAATCACATGAAGATTAGGCAAGGCAGACAAGAGGGTACAGGATAAGATTTGCTCCCTAGGAAACCATTTACAACAAAGAATGAAGAATGTTCTGCAAGAGAATGAAATGGGAACTGTATCCTACTGTTCCTCCTGTGCAATGTAGCAGGTTTGTTTTTCTCGACTCCAGAAAGACAAAATCAAAGAGACTTTCGAGTCTCATGGTTCAAACCACGCTAGTAGGCCAACTGATCCCTTAGAGAAATGCAGAGTCTTGCCGTATACAACAGCAAAGGAAAATCTAGAGATCAGTGTTTAATTATTGCCAAAACTAAAATTAAAAAGCAAGATATACATTTATCTGTTGTCTGCAGAGGGAAAGGCTTCAGAAACTATAACACAACAGAAGATAAGATGAAATTCTAATTATTAGATGAAGCACATTTCAAGATATGACTATTTCAACAACTATCACTAACAAAGTTGATAGCAAATATAAGAAAAATATTTTTAGATGACGTCACAAAGGATCCTTTATTCCATAAAGTCTTTAACCTAGTCAGGAAAATTTTCACACAATTCCCAGTTAACAAAGATCCACAACTAATGACCACTAAATGGAAAAAGACAGCAAAGATAATACCACCCTATCAGCACTCACAGATATGAAAATTAATATAACTATTAAGTTATTATATTAACCAAAAGTTACTGATACAAATATAGACTATTGATAAACAGGATACGCTCTTGTTATCTACTTGTAATATCATAACCTGGGATAATCTTCTTAGAAAGAAATTTGCCTTTTCAGACTAAAGAGCCTTAAAAATGTTAAAAATCTGAACTGTTAATAGGCATTTTAATTATTTCAAATTAAAAATCAATGACAAGTAATAAGAATGCCTACAACCTGGAAACTGAGTAAGTCAATGATCATGTAATTTAAGTTTGATGATGCCCAGAGAATAATGTCATAAACTTCAGGTTGGATCTAGATGCATACCCTACACACCAATGCAGCCCCATGTCCATGTGACTTCCTTTGACATAAGTCATATCTAACTCTTAGGCTCGAACTATCCTTCACATCCTGTGTCTTGCTCCAACCTGCTCTGTCCATATCAGACACAGGACAAACAGAGGAAGGAGGTCCTCATGTCCAGATCTCATCGTAAACGTACAAACAAACTAAAAGAGCAAGGCAGTATCTCCCAACCAATTCTACCAGTCCTAGAAATTTTCCCCACAACAATTACCGGATCAACCTCAAGACACAGAATCTAGAAGAACAACCATAAGCTCCATCAAGGAATTCAATAGGTGTAAAGAAAACACAGAGAAGCAGCTCAGTGAACAAAACAACTCAGTGTTGCCTGAAAACCACAAACATACAACAGATGCAAATGACAAAGGCAATACAGAATTTTAAAAATAAAATTCGATAAAGATATAGAAATATTAAAGATGACTTGGGCAGAAGTGAGGATGAAATTGAAAAATCCCCATAACCCAACCAGAAAAGTTGAGGGAAAGCCTTACAAGCAGCATGAATCAAGCAGAAGATAAAAATATCAGGACTTGAAGAAGAAGAAGTAGAGAATCTGGATGAAATGACCCAAGAATATGAAAAAAAATCTTTAAGTGACTGGAAAGCAGAATACAGAAACTGTGGGAAACAATGAAAAAAATCCTCAGATTATAGAAGTAGGTGAGAGAGAAGAATCCAGATCAATGGTACAGACCAAAAGCATACAGAACAGACAAAGAATACTGAAGTGACAAGAGAAAAACCACAGGTCACATCATCAAGGAAAGTGCATCACAACAGCCGAGTTCTTACTGGAAAGAATGAAAGCCGAAGAGCCTGGAGTGATGCATTCCAGCATGACTGCAGTCAATACACATAATGGCCTCAGTTCTGCAATAAAGAGATACAAGCTGGCTAAATGGACCAAGGAAAAATATCCATCTATCCATTGTCTACACGAAACACATTTCAGCTTTAAAGAACAGCACACATTTAGAGCAAAAAGGTGAAGAAAAGAGCTTCAGTCAAATGGGACCAGGAAGAAAGCATCACTCTCCTATAGTCTGACAGGGAAGAGCAAATCAAACTTAGGCTAATCAGAAAAGATAAAGGACATGTTATTCTCACCAGGGAACCATTAAGTAAGAAGTCATCACCATCCTAAACATATATGCACCAAAATCTGGAACATCCAATTTTATAAAAATCTGCCATAGTTGATTTTATAAAAAATCATACTATTGAGATTTTTTAAAATTTTCATTGTCCCTAGCAATTAGGAAAATGCAAATCAAAATGACTTTGAGGTGCCATCTTATTCCAGTCAGAATGGAAAAGTTCAGCAGAGCAACTGCCAAATGCTAGAGGGGTGCCAGAAAAAGAGAGCATTTATTCACTGTTGGTGGAACTGCAAACTGGTCCAGCTGCCGTGAAAAATCAATGTGGAGGATTCTCGGTATGCTCAAACAAATCTACCATATCATCCAGCTATGCTAACTCCTTGGCATATGTACCCAAATGACTACAGAGAGTCACTCAGCCATGTTCATTGCTGCTCTATTTACAATAGGTAGGAAATAGAGACAACCCAATATCCTTCAATTGACAAATTGATAATAAAAATGTGGTACGCATGCACTATAAAATACTATTCAGCTGTGGAGAAAAAAATAAATCATTAACTTCACAGGTAAATGGATGAAACTAGAAATGACTGTATTTAGTTAGGTACCCAGACCCAGAAAAAAAAATAAAACAATAAAAAATGTGATATGTTCTCTCATTGGAGTCCCTAGCTGCAAATCTTCAGATGAGAGTAAACAACCTAGAGTAACTACAGGTGGAAAGAAAGTAAAAAGGGACCATTGCTAGAATAAGGGAGTCAGGGAGTGAGAGAGAAAGGACTAGCAGGGTCCAAGTTATCTGGTTAGAAAAATAAGAAAAATCACACTAAGCCCCTTTATGCCCATTTGATTGGCATGGAAACACATGGCAACGCAAGTCAGTACCAAGTTCTCATTCTCTCACCCTGGTGCCTCTTCTACCTGCTCAATAATGTAGCATCTTTTACCTTACACTTGAGTATATGATGTGAAATACCAACCATCTCTCACTGATGATTTTAACAATGCCTTACGTCATACATAATGATAAGACGGTTCATGAGGACAATTTACTGAACCAAGAGAAAATGGTAAAGGTGTGTAGACCTAAGAGTTTCCATGAGAGTTGGAGGTGGGAACTGTAAGGCTCAAAACATGAACATTTATAGAGCTGACTGGAGGTTGGGTACATTTCGAAACCAAGTTGGTTGTTTCATCATTCCAAAATGTAAAAAAATGTGAACTTTATCACTGTACCTAGGACATGTTGCTATCAGTCGACTCTTAAAGTGTTGTATGAAAAACAGCCCACTCAGTGGTTAGTGACAACTGCTGCTTTTCCAGAGGATCTGGATTGGATTCTGAGTTATGTGTCTCACAGTTGCCCTTATCTGGAGTTCCAGGGAATTTGATGCCCTCTCCTGGCCTCCACAGGTACCTGTACCTGTACACACACACACACACACACACACACACACACACACACCATACTAAATGAACAAATCTTCAAAAAACATTCACAAGACAGAATGAATAAAATCTTGAAATACTCTAAAATACACAAATACTAGAATAACTGCATCGAATCTCTGAATTGTGAATTATGAATTTACAGAAATTATAAAGGGTCTAGAAGCAAATGTCTATCATTTCCAGGAAAAAAAGCAGCTAATTCCTAAATCATTAAGCGTTTACTCAGTGTCCAGTAGATAATCTTAGTACCTTACAAGTAGGGCCGTCCCCCTCCTCTAAGCAGAAACACAATTATATTACTTTTAAAGAAAACTCTTAAAAAATTGGCACCTACCACTGAGTGGACCTGGTCATAAGTGCTTTGGATTTTCCCATTTACTTTATTTTTACCTGAAAATAAAGAGGAAATGTCATTATGTCATCACTTTAATATTCCTGCTCCTTAATTCTAGATCACTGTGGGGACAATTCCAAGCCACAGTCTATGTAGTTTCATTTACTCTCATTTCAAAAATTGATCCCAATGCTTTGTGAGCACAGGTAAGGAAGAGAAGTTCAGGGCTCCCTGTAGTAGGCTGTGGTCCTCTGGCCTTCCTTTCCATGTGACGTTTATACATATTGACATTTGATTTGTTCAGCTCAGTTGCTGTTCATAGGTCAAATATATCTTTTAAAGTACTACAGCGACATAGCTGGAAACATCACATTGTTCATTATTTTTTTAAAAAACACATTATAATGATGTATAAATTCTATTTATTTTGTATTTTTAAATACTAGAACACGTTAACTATTGAAAATAACATGAAAATGAACTTATATTATACAGCTAGTGAAACGTTTTAAACTTGACAACTAAAAAAGAATAAATAAATATTTTAGTGCTTTCTTTAACTCCTCCGCTGGGGACCCTGTGCTCAGTCCAATGGTAGGCTGCAAGCATCCACCTCTGTATTTGTCAGGCTCTAGCAGAGTCTCTTGGGAGACAGCCATATCAGCCTCCTCTTGGGGTTTGCAACTCCATAGGAAGAACAACAATATCAACCAACCAGAACCCTCCTCCCCAGAACTCCCAGGGACTAAACCACCAACCAAGGAGTACACATGGAGGGACCCATGGCTCCAGCCACATATGTAGCTGAGGATGGCCTTGTCAGGCATCAATGGGAGGAGAGACCCTTGGTCCTGTGGAGGCTTGATGCCTCAGTGTAGGAGAATGCCAGAGCGGGGAGGTGGGAGTCGTTGGGTGGGTGGGGGAACACCCTCATAGAAGCAGGGGGAAGGGGTGGAATAGGGGGTTTCTTGGGTGGGTACCGGGAAAGGGGATAACATTTGAAATGTAAATAAAGAAAATATCTACTAAGAATAGAATGATTTCAAATTAAAAAATAAATATTTCATTGAACCAAATAAATACTTACTTCCAACAATAGTCTTATGATTGAAAATCTTACTCCAAATTCCACCTTCTATATTGTCTTTCACACCAAATTCATAAACTGTGTTGGGCTTTAGATTTTCCACAATTGTTTCAGTAGCTGGGCAGAGTTGAAAAATCCATTTCTTTTCCTTATCTTTTTCTCTATATCGAATTGTATAAAATCTGTTGAATAATGAAAATATCATGTTTGAAAACACAGGGATATGCAAAATACAAGTCCAAGTTTCTAAGGTTCATTTTGCTTATGCATATATTCACATATTAACATATGTTCACATGCATTTGCAGGTACTTGTGTGTCTTTGTATACAGAGGACCCAGAAAACATTGCTGTATCTTTCAGGTCTAGGATTACAGTTGTCTGTGGGATGTGGGGTTTGTTACATCCATGCTGGGATCTAAACTCTGGCCCTCATGACGAGCTGTAAGCACTCTTAATTGTTGAGTCATCAGTACAACTCCCTCAAGTTTCTAAGTACACATGAGACTTCAGTCAGATGACTCTATTAAATATTGAACTGTTCTGATTTTTCTAAAAGCTGAAGAAAATCTCTGCTTTTGTTTCACATTTTAATTTCCAAGTCAGCTTGTCATGCAGCAGCATGCCACCACAACTTCAGAATTCTCATTACTGTTATTACCTACTTAGGGACATGAAACAGAAAATGCTAGATATTCATCCCTTTCGAACTGCATAGCGAACAGAAGCAAGGTGTTATGGATAGTGTGACCTTTTCCTTATTTGAAGAATTCAAACCTTCTCATTTCATGGGGGTGTATTAGAAGTAATATTTGGTAAAAGACAGACCTGAGAATTTATGGTATATACAGGACTACGTTTTAAGAGTAAAACACAATTATTGTTATTTTAAAAAGCAAAATTGATAGTTAAGCTAAAGGTACAATAAGAATGTAAAGCATACATTTAACATCACCATTATGTCCTCGCTTCAGGCCACACGATACTCCAGTTTAGATGTCATAGTAAGATAATCTCTAGCACGAGGCTTTGCATGTCTAGTCTATGCCAGGTTTAACTGTCTCATTTAAATATCGCAAAAAATATCCTGAATGGTAGAAATTATTAATCCTGTTTGGTGAATGTAAACCATCTCTGGGCTTTCCCAGTATTCCAGCTAGTGTCCTTTACCTTGGATAGTGGCAGAACCACAAACCAAAGAAAGCTCCACTAGATATGTTTCTAACATGCCCTTACAGTAACCCAGGCTGCAAGTCAGGAGAGCGAGTTTCATACGACTCTACAGACTGAAGAGAATAAACTGATATAGCAGAATCAACACAGGGTATGCAAATAGCACATTGGATAAAATAGCAAACTACAAAATGATGTGTATTGGTTCACATCATGTACAGAACATGAAAATTTCCGCATTATTCTTAGTATTAGAAAGAGGTAACAAATAGGGGGAGTATGTCAAATTTAAAGTTGAGCTTTGATTACTAGTGAGCGAGACAGGAGATAAGTGGTATCAGAGGTGATCTTGACAGATAAGTGATTCCTTTATATTCTTAAATAAATAATTTAAGCCAATAGAACAAAATAATAGCTGCATATATTATTATGATAATAATAAATACAATACATATATATATATATATATATATATATATATATATATATATACTATTTTAGAGCTTTTAAATTACTTTTATTTTTTTCTCAAAATTTAGAGTGATTTCCCCTACTCCATACCTTTTAAAGCTAAATTAACTAAAATTCAGGTTAAATGGTTTTATTTTTTTAATTTTTGTGTTTTGTTGGTTTTGGTTTTTGGTTTTTTGGGTTTTCGTTTGTTTGTTTGTTTTTAGGATTTTAAGGTCACTCATTTATTCAGGCTAAATGCATTTACCGGATACCCACTAATGACTAAGTTTACTTTATGTTCATTACCTTTTCTAGGCACACTTTCTTGATGATACAAATACATTTGCCTAGAATCTTAAGAAGCAGGGGACTGAACATAAACTGTAGACTTTACAAAGCAAAAAGGCAGAACCTTTGTTTAAAAGTAACAGGATTTTCAGATAGTGACAGGAGGAGATATTAAGCCAAAGGTTAAACCTAAGTGTATTGTCAGGGAGAATATGTGCCCAGCTCCCAGGTCCATAAAGTTAGCAGGGGCTTTAGATTTTAGAAACTAGGGGTTTGGGGGAGAGGCTTTGTATACACAGCCTACTTTCTCAGTAGTTGCAAGGCCAGGACATGCTTGCAGCCAATCATTAGCTTCATTTTTCTCCAGTAAAAGCTAATCTTGGGCTCTACACTTCCTTTCCAAAATAACAAAAAGCCCAATGAGTGAAGGGGGCTGGTCCAGCCAGAGTGCTCACTGCTACCAGTAACAAATGTTATAGGATATGAGTCCTCTGTGTCTTGTAAGTCCAAGTCTCAACAGTGATTTTTGAAATGCATCACTTGACAAGCATGATACATGGAATTTTTGTTGCCCTCCTCCTTTCCACCACTTCCTGGCTCTTAAGGGGCCTTAGAGAAATGCCAAGAAGCTAAAACCAAAGCAGATAAGCCCTTACAACTCTGCCCCCCCCCATAGTAGGAATATATTCCTGAGGAATTAACACCAGGCATGAGTCAGGATCCCCTTGCTAGCTGAGCTGCTAGGGACAGGCCCACAGCTTTCTAATCAGCTTAGTGTTGTATATAGCCTGCCAATGAAGAAACTGGGAGAGAATGTTCCATGGGTTTCAAAGATCCTCAGCTTCCCATTAAAAACAATTCATCCTGTAAAGTTCATCTGTTTCAGTTACAACACCCTCTCTTATACCAAATTCTTTATAAGTGGTACAAGTCCCTGTGCCTCTCTTCCTCTATAATATTCAATCTGACCTGTCTCAGCGCCATCTACATTGAAATGCAAATAAGGTAAGTGGCTTCTAAGTCTTACAGAACAAGATAGGATGCTTAGCTTCTCCTTGGGTCATTTTAAAATTAGATTGCAAGTGCTCTCAGTGAAGTTTTTCAATCATCAGCAAAGAACAATTTAAGCCATTGGGTTTATACTTACATTTTGCAAATTCACTTTTCCTGAGGACAACTTAACAAACTAAACCATTTCCCTAAACTTGTCATTAAGTTGAGGCAAAACATAATAAAAAGCTTGCGTTGCAGAAGACTTCGCATTCTTGTTGATTTCAGTTTGTCAATAAAGTCTTAGCAAAGCAAGACTTTATGGAATTAGAAGAGGCCCGGGGGCAACTACAGCTGGAAGATACTCAAATCCTCCATCCTCTTTTCTGAGTCCTAAGCTGTACTTTCTAGTCTGCTCTGAATTCTCTTTCTGCTCTGCAGCTTGGCAAAAGTAAATGAAAGTAAACATAAAATGACCCAGAATCGGAGAACAGTCAGTTTAGTGTTGCCCAAGGCTTTTTTAACTTGTTATTTTACTTGTATTCACCTTAATGCATAGTCAACATTATCTTCATTGTCTGAGAATGTTCAGGATCGAATGGTACTTTTGCGGATGATTAAGTTTGAGCACAACCATAGAGAAAGGCTACGGGTCTTCTGAAACTACAGACAGCAAGTTGGAGCCTAGTGATGCTCACTTGTAATCAAAGCACTAAACTGGAGGATCATGAGGGCTACCCTGGGCCACCCTGGGCTATCCTGGGCTACACAGTAAAAGCCTCATTTAAAAAAAAATTCATGGGGCCTTCAAAATTGGTAGTGCCTTGATCATAAGCCTACTGCCAACAACCGCATGGCCTCGGGGGAGCTGTTCCTTCATACAAATAAATTTTTTCAAAAAGTTTGGAACGAAACACCTTTTGTGATTCTTTATACATTTTTTTTCAGCAACAGATTAGATATTCTATTCTAAAAACCTCCCTGAGGCAAAAAGAAAAAAAAACTAAATTTATGATGTAGCAGCTGGCAATGAACTATACTTAGGGGAAAAGTAGAGAACATCAAGATTAATTTATTCCTTGCAAACTCTCCCATCATTAGGCACCCCGTAGACTACACTTTTACACTTGCAAACTCTTCCATCATTAGGCACCCCGTAGACTACACTTTTACAGCAAGAGCTGCATTTTGACACAACTGTTATTTCCCAAAACATGGGCCCTATACAATGTTCCCTATCCTGTGTCTGAGGATTCCTCCTAATACCCCTTTGCTAATGTTCTTTATAGAGAACAGCCCCCATGACCAGAGATTCTGCACACTCTCCACCCTTGTGCATCCCTCCCTCCCTCATGGTAATTCAGGAGATGAAATACAGTCTCCTTTTCTCAAAAGTAACCTCATCGGTAATTTATACAAGTTTCTTTCTTCGTAAGCACATCAACTTTTCTTTTGATCTTCCAAGGAAATTGTGGAGGTGTTTTGAGACCTATCAAAGCCACAATAAACTCAACACTCTCTGAACCCTTTCATTTCACTATAAGCATAACCTAATTTCTTCCACTTCTTAATGATAAAAATATCCAGGCCCCTTTATACTCTGGTGTATGGTATCTTTAGTAGACTGAAATCTAATGATAAAATACAATGAATGATCTAAGTTTCCATAAGTTTCATGTCTACCTTAAAATCTTCCCTGAGTCCAGTCTTTGCATAACCCACCTTTCTGTGAACTTCCAAGTCTCTCCTCCCTTCGTGTCTAATCTTTCTATTAGATCCATGTATGTTTCCTAATGTTATTTCTCTTACACGCATCTTTTCTATTCTAACAAAGCATTTAAGGGCAAGTATATTATTTTTAAATGCTTGTGGTAATTTTTAAACTGATCGTCTGACCAATAATTCTATAGAGAAGAATAACAGCTTAGAAAATCCTTCTGGATTTAGTAATTAATAGCTCACTGGTGATTAAGACGATTCAGTGAAACAGTAGGAACGGGGTAGGAGCTAGTGAGGAGGGACAGGGATGCTGCAGAAATCAAGTACATAAGAATAGCCTCAGGAGTTAAGAAAGGTTGAAAAGAAATATAGAAGACAGAATATAATCAAGACATGTTTTCTTGGGGTGAGCGTGGCTATGCAAATCTTGAGTCTGTTTGCAATCAGAAGGCGGGATACAGCAGCAAGAAGGAGCAACTGGAAAAGAGAAGAGGCCAAGTACCAAGGACCCAAAGCTTAAAGGATGTGAGAAGAAATAAAATTAGATGTAATAAAGTCAGAAGCGTGATCCTTGGAGGAGAGAGGTGTGAGCAGAGGTCAAGGTGAATTTGAAATGGAGGAGCAAGCTGACAGTGATCAGTTTGCCCAGCATTACTCAAGGTCTAAGGTAAGGCGAACAGCCAAGGAACACGGCCAGCATGCTGCTTTCACGATCTGGAGTGCAGAGAAATGCTTTAGTGGGACCATATATGGGGGAACAGAGAAGCAAAAGATAAGGACACAGATATAAGTACTTCTCTTAAGCAAAACCAGTGTGACCTGGGGCCTTTAGACACTAGAAAATGAAGTAAAATATTAATATTTGAATTAGTATAAAAGGAGAACTCCAATACATTCCAAGGTGCTAAGAGAAGTGAGATGATGTTTCCAGAAGAAGGGTATCAGCTCAATTTTGTCAGGTTGTTTTGGAGGTAATAGCGACACAGAATGGAAAGTATGGAGAGTTTCCTGCTTAACCATTTAGCTCATGTATACTGCTGGCCTCGGGACATGGTCCCTACTGCCACAGATCGTTATACTGAAAGGTGAGTCACAAGCCCAAGGTTTAATCAAGTGAGAACCCACAGACAGGAGAAATACCCACTTCTTCGGAAGTCCAGGAGCAAAAGCAAATCACAATAATAAAAGTTGATATCACTCCTGAATGATCAAGAGAGAACTCTAATATTATACTAATAAGCAACCAAAGTATAAAAATTTTAGACAAGTGAGTAAATTATAAATCTCTCATAAGCTGGCAAAGTGCTGATGAAGCAATCTTGAAAGTTTTGGCAAGCTGGAAGAATGTGGAAGACAAAGGAAAAATCAATGTTAAAACAAATTTCAGATAAAAGAAAAATAAGCAATCTTATTACTTCCTCTACATCAGCTTGGAAAGTTCTCTTTTGGTCTTAAATTCAGGACAAATGTTACTTTCTTCCATTGAAAACTGCTGAGTACAAAGTCAAAAATGAAACACAAAAACTTTTCAGCATGAACTATGAAAAGTATCCAAAATCACGGGAGACTCAGACAGGCTGCATGTAAGCAGGAATACAAATGAGAGCCCATGAACATGTACAAGCTGAAAGCAGAATGCAAGGCTTCCTTCTTGGAAACTTACTAAGTCAGAGCTTTGCTATGGAAAGCCCAAAATCAACACATAAGGAAACAACTTCCCTGATACATTCTCTGCATTAGATAATGAGATTTCTAGAAACCAATGTTAAATGTTTTTATAAATCATTTCTTACAGAAGGACTTAAAGCAATCTTTAAGAAGATACGGCTGAAAGAAAATCTTAGCTATATTAGTCTTCTAATTTTCAAGACATTATCATCCCCTTAAGCTGTTATTGCTTATTCTAACCTAGTAGACTGGTCTAATCTCATAAAATGTAGCATAAATATATGAGAATAGACATCTCTAAGTCTGTTTCTAATTATTTGCAGCTCTGGTAGAGGCATTTGGGTGTTTATAGTGTGTACAGTATTTCTAGTGCTTTTAAACAAGCACTACTTGTTTTTCTGAAACATGGCAAAGGCTTTAGAATGTCAGCTCACTATCAACTGTGCTGACCTGGGAGCAAAGAGGTCTGGGGAAGCAGAATCCACAAGTACTTAAAATATTCCTTTTCACCCATGATTCTATAATTCTTCTCCTAGTCATATCCTAACAGGTGCCTATTTTGCCAACTCAGATTTGTAAAGATGCAATTATTTTTAACATGATACTGGAATCTTTTGAATTTACTCAATGCAGAATTTTGAATACTGTGATTTGGTATACATGGCTACTTTTATTTAATGACAAGGGCAGGGCCAGAATTGGTGAGCCAGAGGAATGGTGAGATGTATTTAAGGTCTGAAGTAGATGAGTTTTTAAGAGTCCATGAC
The DNA here is from genome assembly GCF_004785775.1 of Grammomys surdaster. NCBI lineage: Eukaryota > Metazoa > Chordata > Mammalia > Rodentia > Muridae > Grammomys > Grammomys surdaster. The sequence continues at coordinate 3,623,318 of NW_021621192.1, forward strand.
CTGTAAAAAGATGGTCAGCTACTTGCTATACCAACCTTCTCTAAATTCTTTGTCCATCTTTGCTGCCAACTGTGGCAACCTTTGTCCATCAGAACCAAGTATAGATAAATTCTTCATGGATAAGTTAGTATTATCAAAACATAAATGAAGGAAAGTCACAAGATACTAGAGGATACTTGCTCCACATGCTCCAAGAATTCCCCTGGCTGCTACGGACCTTGGTGGAGCATGTCATTTCAAGGATCCATCAAGTGAGCCGAGCAACCATTAAAACCAAATTGCATTTTATTGTAAGAATATCAAATTGCTTTCCTTCTTCTTCTCTCCCTCATTCTTCTTCTTTTTTTAAGAGGAGTTTTTTAAAAGGGAAAAACCAACCCACACATTATTTTCTCAGTGTTGGCATACTAGACTACTCTTCTAAAAACTGGAATTATTGTAAGACAAATATGCACTTTCAAGAGTGTATTTTCCAAGTCAAATAAGTCTCAAGCTTAGTGGTGGGTAAAATAAGGAATACTTTAGATTCTTTGAAACATTTTAAAATGACTTTTTTTTGAGAAACAGTTTTGGAAATCATCATCCACATGCTATTTTATCCCTTGTGGACCACGGGCATCAGAAGGAAATTTTGATTTGATTTCTTTTCCATTTAGATTCCCTAATCAAAGTAATTTAAAAGGTTCTTTTGGGGAACTTGCAACGACTTTAAAAGGCATTTCATTTCAAGCATAGTTTAGACAAGAATAGAACCCTACAAAAATAATCACACAGCGCGAAAGCTCACACGATGTGCTCAGCTATCCGTAGAGCGAGGGACTTGAAGGTTGAAAGTAATTCATGGGTCAACACTACTTCAGGAGAGCAATGGTGGAAAATGCCGTAACACACAATACTGAAGAGGATTTACAGCACACACAGATGAAGTCATCCTACAAACATTTCTGCAATGCAGCAATTCCAATTTGAGGTACTTTCTTCTGAGAGAAATTAACTCATATACTCAAAGCCATGTATAAAAATGTGTGCTACAGTCATTAAATCATCAACACTTTTTTAATTTTTATTTTACATGTATTGATATTTTGCCTGCATGCACGTATGTGTATCATGTTTATTCAGTGCCCTTGGAGGCCCAAAAAGGTACCAGATCTTCTAGAACTGGAGTTAAGATGGTTGAGAATGTCATGTGGTTACTGGGAGTTAAAACTTGGTCCTCTGGAAGAACAGCCAGTGCTCTTAACCTCTGACCTATCTCTCCAGTCCTATCAACATGATTCTTGTACCCACCATCAGAAGAATATACAATGAACTAGGATATTCCCATAATGGAATGCTACTCAGGAATATAAAAAGTAATAGACTTTGACACATGCAACGTTAGAAATGCAATTCAAAAGCATGCTGGAATAATGAAGACAGCCCAACCTTCCCTTACAATGTTATTCCATTTATACAGGTTTCTAGAGGAAGCAAAACTAATCCATAGTGACTGAAAATTCAATCAGAGGATGTTTCTAGGGGAGGGTACTTTCTAGAATTTTGTTTATTTATTTTCTCCTTTTTAAATTAGTTCTTTTGAGAATTGCCTACTATATGTTTTGACCGTTTTATCCCCGGCCCCAACTAAAACCACCCTCACTTCCTTCCAATAGCTCGATATTGTTACTAGATATTACAGACTAATATATTAAAAAATCCCACGGCAAGGAAAGGTTATCAATGTTTCTCAATGTTTGGATGTAGGCCAATGAGCTTTCATAGACCTCCAAACATTGCTACTGCTCTTTGTTACCTCCCAGAACTCGACAACAAGACCCTATTGCTGAAGTCATAGAACATGGAGAAGTCAAGCTGGGCTTCACCTGAAAGTTTCCTTCTTACCTACTGGCTTACTTTCATGTTGTTTGAAGGTGCTATGCATGCTACCAGAGGAGAAAATCATCACTATCTTGCCTAACTGTGATCCCTGAGGGTTACAGTAATGATTGGCCTTGCAAGACATGCTCACAAGTGCAGCTGTGAAATGAACATCATGGGAGTAACCAATCACATTCTGGTGGATTTAGGTCTCATGCCACAAGATGAAACCCATACCTGGCACCATCACTGGGCCACGAACCTTGAGCTGAATAGGTTATAGGCCCTCAGCAAGAACCTAATAGGCTGATACATGAACATAGTATTAAACAGACTCCTGACTAGCCTTTATACCTATAGATTAGGGCATCTCTCAACCCTCATCAGAGAAACATCTATTTGCAGTAGATGGTGATTAACACAGAGACCCACAGTTGCCCAAGGTGCAGAGACTAGAAACTGTATTCTATTTCTTAATGTTATCAAATATATAATGTCATATATTTATAACTTGAACTGTATACGTTTTATAGATTTTACTGTTTAAATTATACCTCGCTTTTTAACTTTAAAGTAGAAATGCAGATTTTTCTCAAAATTTGAAATAATTTCTAGTATACTTAAAATAAGAACCAAAAAAGTCTTTTTAAGAGTCTTGAACCTTGAAAATTTTGCAAACACATACAGCCAAAACTTTTGGATTTGGCTACTTATGTAGTAAATATTTATGAAAAGCAAATACTACATATAAGCTACTTGGGATCATGGCTCAGTGTTTAACACATTGCTTATTTCCAGACAGATCTAAACAGTGTGTTGGGTGTAAGGACAAATGATTTGCAGTGATATAAAAATGTAACTGTCTTCATTTCTTTTGCCAAAAAAAGCACTCACTTCACCTCTGCTTAATTCTCCCGTGTGTGTGCACATCCAGCTTCCTAAGCCAGTCTTCTTCAACACCAGTAGATATCAGAATCATTTGGAACTCTTTTTGAAACACAGATGGTTTAGCCCACACTCAGAATTTCTGATCCGATAAAGTCTTGGGGGAGAGGACCTTCAATTCCTATGTTACCTGTTCCCCAATGATGGCAATAGTGATGCAGCTAGATTGAGGCCAGACTTCAATGATGGCAATGATGGCAATGATGGCAATAGTGATGCAGCTAGATTGAGGCCAGACTTCAAGGCCTACTGCTTCAAACATTCTTCAAATTTCATATCGACAATCCAACTTGGGAGGTGGAGTCAGGTAGATCAAGGTCAGCCCGAGTTACAAAGTAGAGCCCTATCTCTATATATTTATTTTTTGAGCATTGGCATACACTAACAACTGGGATTATTATAAAAATATAAGTACTTTCAAGAACCAACCAAGCAAAATAAGTCATAGGCTTACTAGTGAAGTAAGGAATATTTTAGATTATTTGAAAGGATGCACATACATACATACATACACACATTGTACATATATATGTATATATATATGTAAAACATATCACTATACATACATACATATATATTTATGTATGCATACATAAATACACCATATACATATATATCCACCATATACATATAACTCTTTAGTTCCTTAGGCCACTCCTCTATGCTTTTTGCATGATACTGCCCATTTGGTATTTGCTCCTTCCCCTTGTGTTGGCTCATTTGCTGGTAAACATATCCATATATTTTCTACTCTGATAGATCTCAGTGCTGTCAATGGCAGGGTCCCTGTCTTAGATATTAATGCATACCTCATACCTAGACCACTATGTAGCTAATAGGTGATAAGTAAATGCTAAGGGTCCAAAGTTTTCCTAAGCACATGTAACTACATCAAAAGCAATGAAAAGTAATTTCCAATATGGGGACTTACCTGTCATTGGGACAGTGACTCGGCAACGTCCAGTCGTGGTGTGGGTTGATGAGGAACCCCCAGGACAGGAAGACAGAGCTCGGTGTCAACGTACCCACCACCAGCTGGAGGGGTTTGCGAGGGCGAGATTTCCCTGTGGAGGTAACACACAATTAATCCTACACACAGTGCCTTTCAACTGATGTTTGAAGTAAAAAGCATGTGTAAAGATGACTTAAAAAGATGATAATCCTTTTCTGTTTAGTTTAGCTTCTATACTGTCAACAAGATATTTTTCTGAGTCATTTCTGGTCTTCATGAGTGTGCTTTTGAAAATATACCAATAATGTTTTATAAATTTTTTGAGAATGTTATAGGTTTTTATATTGTCTACAAAACTGATTTTTGTTCATGAATTTAAACGTGAGTCAGAGGAAATGCTTTATTGATCTTGGGTGTGCATGTTTATATGTGCACATATATGCATACTATATGTTTCCATATATATCCATAAATAAGCCATATGCTATGCAATGATACCTAGCTTTAGTTTTCCTGAGTCATATAGTTATGAAGGTGTTGACTATGATTAATGAAGTAGACACACAAATGCTTTCATTCCTGTGTATACACATGACACTTGCATTATTTCTTTCAGAAATAAGTTTAAACTATGTCTTTTAGATTTATTTACATCTTCCAAAAAGAAAAGAAAATTATTATGGCAGTTGCATGTCATATTATTTATTATTAATATTATACTAAGTATTGACATTATATAATTTAATATTAGGTATAATAATGTTATATTATATTTTAAAATATAACTTAAACTGTAAGCTCCCTTGATATAATACTGTAATAGACCTATGCTTATAGCAAGCACACAAATAGAAAGGTACCTATATTTTTAATAATGCCTTTAAGGTAGGTGTAATACAGAAAGCACAGTTGTTCTGATGAGATTAATTGAGTCTGGGAAGTACCACAAGTTACACTAATGAATGACAATAGAATCTTCTCAAGCCCATGGGGTTAGTGATGGGGGGGTATGGGGAGGTTAAAGGGGAATAAGCATTACAATTTTCAAAATCATTTGAATCTATAGCACTGAGAAGATAGGGAAAGGAAGAACCTTGAACACAGGGTCAACCAGGGAAATAAAATCAAAATTCTAAAACTAAAGTCTCATAAAATTATATCCCCACTGAGTTCCTTCTTTATGTCACGAGACTGGGCATATTGTGTTTATTATAGGAAGAACTTCTGTTTTCTCAACCTAATGGACATGGAACAAGACAGCACAGTGCCTGGGACCTTTGTTAAAGTGGGTAAGACAGGACCCTGCCAGTGAGTGCAACGGTGACTATTTGAATCAAATAGTCTTGAAAAATGTCACATCTGCTTCTTTAAGTTCTGTTAATTATGACCCCAGGAAGAACGCCTCTAAGTCCAGAATCTACACAACCTAGTGGTATAAAATGCCCATGTTCTAATGCAGTTGGCTTATTTATGAGGTGCCGTATCTTTCAATACCTGCTTACATGGAGTAATGTTCAAAGCAGAGTAAGCCTATATCCTTAACCATCTGGCGTTTCCTAATGGTAAAATATCAAACACCTTCAATTTTTAAAAAATAAACAGTAACTTTTTATTACATATGGTTCTATGATTTGAGTAACTATCTCCCCAAAGTCCATGAGCTAATGGCTTGGTCTTCATCTCATGCTGGAACTAGAAGTTACTACAAGTAAGCAGATAATGGAAAGATTTTAGATCTTTGGGGTACAACCTAAAAGGGCAATCATGGAATCCCAGTCTTTTCCTCTTTTCCGTCTTTTGCATTCTGCTCATTAGGTGAGCATCAGTGTCCTCCTTCCATGCTGTCCCACCATAGGTCTTAAAAAATGGGCCCCAGCAATTATGGAATCAAACTCTAAGCTCTGGGCCACACTAAACCTTTTCTCCATATAAGGTGATTATCTCAGGTACTTGACTTAGTAACAAAAGACTAGAAACGTAACTAGGAGAGCTGACCTCTTAACGATGTCTAAAGTTTTTACGAGGATCATAGTCATTTAATTGGTTCCCAACATGTGAGTACTCTTCTCTATAAACCTTCCCAGATGCGTCTGTCATCGTGCAGATGGTGATGTGAATGGTGTACATGTGACCGTTAAGGAGGAAAGATGAGAATCTTGATTGAAGGTAGGAACAGACACAGCTTGGAAACAAACATGAGGTGATTATACGGTTCTTCCTGATTCTGAATTGACTATTGTGAATGTAACACAAGAGCATTATTTTATAACTGAACAGTAAGAGCCAGAAAAGTTTCAAGGGTGACTAAAATTACATAGAATGCAAGTTCAAAACTCATATTTCGGTTTCCTTGATTATTTTTAAACTTTCTTTGAAGTGCATCCTTGGCTCGGCTCACTGTGTATGAAGAGATGAAATGCAGCTTAGAGATCAAAAGTGTATATTCTATTCCCCAAGGGATCTTAAGCTTGCATGATCAAACAATTATGTCACTAACTTGGTGATTATAATGTGAGAAAAATTAGCTAATTAGAATCTATATGGCAGATGCGAATGCAAAACAAAATGGAACTGATTCCATTAGTCACTGCATCTCTCCCAGATGAAGAATCCAAAAAAACAGAGATGCTGTCCATTGTTGGAGAGGAAAGGTAAGCTATTGAGCTAGATAAAACCATATCCTGAGCTGTGAATAAGAAACTGAAAATAATCTCCACGGCCAGTATAAGAAACGTAGAAATGATATGAAGGTAGAAATTATTATTATAAAAGCCCCAGGAGCTGGGCAGTGGTGGCACATGCCTTTAATCCCAGCACTTGGGAGGCAGAGGCAGGTGGATTTCTGAGTTCGAGGCCAGCCTGGTCTACAGAGTGAGTTCGAGGACAGCCGGGCTACACAGAGAAACCCTGTCTCGAAAAAACAAAAAACAAAAAAAAAACAAAAAAAAAGCCCCAGGAGTCTGATTTTTCCTTTAAGACTTTATTTAAATGATAAGAGTTACATAAACAGTTCACTGAATAGCTGTCTGAAACCAGAATCTAAAACTATCATATTCACATTTGACCTTAATGTTCAAAACTTTGAAACATTGACCTGAGATACTGAGTTTCCCCTTTTGCCTTGAGACAAGAGGCATATGTATGTATGCATGTATGTATATATGTGTGTGTATATGTATATATTATATGTATATGTTTATGTTTATATGCTTGTATATTTGTATATACATACTAATGTATGTTTATATACTTATACGTATTTACATATGTATACATATTAATATTTTTTCAATTTTGTTTATTTTAATAATTAAAAGGCAGTTACACTTTTATATAACAGAAGCAAGTAGAGAAAATATTTTGAAATGGGGCTTCATTATGTAACAGAAACTAGCCTTAATTTTACCATCTATTTATTTTTCTTCTATGACAACTTCATACAGTTAGGTAATGTATTTTGGTCAGTGTAAACATCTATTGCTCTTTCTTTTTAAAAATATGGATATTTTATTTATTTACATTTCAGATGTTATCCCCTTTTGCAGCAAGATAATTTTCTACTACATTATATTTGCAATAAAGCTCAGTAACTGGGGAGGAGCTAAGAGTGGAAGGAGCAAGGAGTGGGAATGAGAAGGAAAGGAGGAAAAAGAGGAGGAGAAAGAGGAGGGAGGCTAGCAACCATGGAGAAGGACTGATGGGTCGAGAGCAGTCCTGGGTAGCAACATATTTCAAAGGTTAGATATTGGGTAACTATTTTAATTATGTGGGCATCTTGTTAATTGAGCATTTCCAAATATATAAATCCATTAGATAATCTTTAAGAGTCTTCATTCTATCAGGTACCACGAGAATGGCGGGTATTGTCTGGGGCTCAGCCGAAATTTGTGGCGGCAGCCTGGCGGATTGGCAGAGTCATCCACCACACTAGTGTCTCATGGATGCCAGGGCCAATGCCTCTAGCTAGCTGGAGCCATGGTCAGACCCAGAGCAGCGGGAACATGGCAGCTGCCCAGGAACAAGCCGGACCAGGCGCCGTTTTCTAAATATCTCCCATTTCAATCTTTCCCCACTCCCCCCAGAAACCTTTTGTCCCGTCCCCTCTCCTGCTACTTCTATGAGGGTGTGCACCATCCACCCTCCCACTCCCTCATCCCCATCTTCGAATTCTCCCATGCCAGAAACCAGGACCCTCGCCCTTACCCTCACCCCCTACCTTTCCCCACCTGCA
>NW_021621192.1:3631315-3677264 GCF_004785775.1 Grammomys surdaster
CGGTCCTCCTCGCCCCCACGAATAACTAGGACCCGCCGGTCGGGTCACTCCCACACTGGGGTATCCAGCCTTCACTGGACCAAGGACATCTCCTCCTACCAATGCCTGACAAGGCCATCCTCCACTACACATACATCTGGAGCCATGTGTCCCTCCAAGCATGTTCCCAGGCTGGTGGTTTAGACCCTGGGAGCTCTGGTATTGTCCTTCTTCCCATGGGGCCACAAGCCCCTTCATCCCCTTCAGTCTTCTCTCTAACTCCTCCATTGGGAACCTCATGATCAGTTCAATGGTTAGCTGCAAGGCTCCGCCTCTGGCAGAGCCTCTCAGGATACAGATATATAAGACTCTGGTCTGCATGAACTTCCTGGTATACACAACAGTGCCTGCCTTTGGTGACTGCACATGGGATGGATCCCAGGTAGGACAGTCAACAGACAGCCCATCGTCCAGTGTCTCCTGTATACTTTGTCTCCGTACTTGCTCCTGTGGGAATTTTGTTACTCCTTCTACGAAGGACTGAAGTACCCACACTTTGATCTTTCTTCTTGAGCTTCATGTGGTCTGAGAGTTGCATCTTAGGTACTGTGAGCTTTTAGGCTAATATCTATTTATCATTGAGTGCATACCATGTATGTTCTTTTGTGATCAGGTTACCTAACTCAGGATATTTTTTAGTTCCATCCATTTGCCTAAGAATTTCATGAATTCGCTGTTTTTAATAGCCGAGTAGTACTCCATTGTGTAAATGTACCACATTTTCTGTATCCATTCTTCTGCTGGAAAGGACGTCTGGGTTCTTTCCAGCTTCTGGCTATTATAAATAAGGCTACTATAAACATAGTAGAGCATGTATCCTTGTTATATGTTGGAACATCTCTTGGGTATATGCCCAGGAGTGGTATAGCTGGGTCCTCAGGTAACACTATGTCCAATTTTCTGAGGAACCACCAGACTGATTTCCAGAGTGGTTGTACCAGCTTGCAATCCCACCAACAATGGAGGAATGTTCCTCTTTCTCCATATCCACTCTAGCATCTGCTGTCACCTGTGTTTTTGATCTTAGCCATTCTGACTGGTGTGAGGTAGAATCTCAGTGTTGTTTTCATTTGCATTTCCCTGATGACTAGGGATGCTGAACACTTCTTTAGGTGTTTCTCAACCATTCAAGCTTCCTCAACTGAGAATTCTTTGTTCAGCTCTGTGCTCCATTTTTTAATGGGGTTCTTTGATTGTCTAGAGTCTAATTTCTTAAGTTCTGTGTATACATTAGATATTAGCCCTCTATCAGATGTTGGATTGGTAAACATCTTTTTCTAATCTGCTGGTTGCTGTTTTGTCCTATTGACAGTGTCCTTTGCTCTACAGAATCTTTAAAATTCTATGAGGTCCCATGTGTCAATTCTTGATCTTAGAGAATAAGCCATTGGTATTCTTTTCAGGAACTTTTCCCCTGCGCTCATGTGTTCAAGGCTCTTCCCCACTTTCTCTTCTATTAGTATCAGTGTATCTGGTTTTATGTGGTGGTCCTTGATCCACTTGGACTTGAGCTTTGTACAAGGAGATAAGAATGGATCGATTTTCATTCTTCTACATGTTGACCTTCAGTTGAACCAGCACCATTTGTTGAAAATGCTGTCCTTTTTTCACTAAATGATTTTAGCTCCTTTGTCAAAGACCAAGTGACCATAGGTGTGTGGGTTCATTTCTGGGTCTTCAATTCTATTCCATTGATCTTCTTGACTATCTCTGTACCAATACCATACAGTTTTTATCACTATTGCTCTGTAGTACAGCTTGAGGTCAGGGATGGTGATTCCTCCAGAAGTTCTTTTATTGTTGAGAATAGTTTTTGCTCTCCTGGATTTTTTGTTATTCCAAATGAAATTGAGAATTGCTCTTTCTAACTCTGTGAAGAATTGAGTTGGAATTTTGATGGGGATTGCATTGAATCTGTAGATTGCTTTTGGAAAGATGGCCATTTTTACTATATTAATCCTTCCAATCCATGAGCATGTTCAGTTTCCATGTGTATGTGGGCTTTCCATTGTTTTTGCTGTTATTGAAGCCCAGCCTTAGGCCATGGTGATCTGATAGGATGCATGGGATTATTTCAATCTTCTTGTATCTGTTGAGGCCTGTCTTGTGGCCAATTATATAGTCAATTTTGGAGAAGGTACCATGAGGTGCTGAGAAAAAGGTATATTATTTTGTTTTAGGACAAATGTTCTATAGATATCTGTTAAGTCCATTTGATTCATAACTTCTGTTAGTTTCACTGTGTCTCTGTTCATTTTTTGTTCCCATAATCTATCCATTGCTGAGAGTGGGGTGTTGAAATCCCCCACTATTATTGTGTGAGGTGCAATGTATGCTTTGAGCTCTAGGAAAGTTTCTTTTATGAATGTGGGTGCCCTTGCATTTGGAGCATAGATATTAAGAATTGAGAGTACATCTTGGTAGATTTTTCCTTTGACAAGTATGAAGTGTTCTTCCTTATCTTTTTTGATAACTTTTGGTTGAAAGTTGGACTTATTCGATATTGGAATGGCTACTCAAGCTTGTTTCTTGGGACCATTTGTTTGGAAAATTGTTTTCCAGCTTTTTACTATGAAAAGTGTCTGTCTTTGTCACTAAGGTGTGTACTATTTACTTATCCAGTCTGTTAGTCTACGTCTTTTTATTGGGGAATTTAGTCCATTGATGTTAAGAGATATTAAGGAAAAGTGATTGTTGCTTCCTGTTATTTTTGCTATTAGAGGTGGAATTATGTTTGTGTGCCCATCTTCTTTTGGATTTGTTGGAAGAATATTACTTTCTTGCCTTTTCTAGGGTGTAGTTTCTCTCCTTGTGTTGGAGTTTTCCATCTATTATTTTTTTGTAGGGCTGGATTTGTGGAAAAATATTGTGTAAATTTGTTTTTGTCATGGACTATCTTGGTTTCTCCATCCATGGTAACTGAAAGTTTTGCTGGGTATAGTAAGTAGCCTGGGCTGGTGTTTGTGTTCTCTTAGGATCTGTATGACATCCTCACAGATCTTCTAGTTTTCATAGTCTCTGGTAAGAAGTCTGGTATAATTCTGATAGGTCTGCCTTTATATGTTACTTGACCTTTTTCCCTTTCTGCTTTTAATATTCTTTGTTTTGTGCATTTGGTGTCTTGATTATTATGTGACATAATATTCATAATATTCATAATATGTGAATTAATATTATTAAATTACTATGTAATAATTTCTTTTCTTGTCTAGTCTACTTGGAGTTCTATAGGCTTCTTGTATGTTCATGGGCATCTCTTTCTTTAGATTAGGGAAGTTTTCTTCTGTAATTTTGTCAAAGATACTTACTGGCTCTTTAAGTTGGGAATTTTTAGTCTCTTCTATACCTATTATCCTTAGGTTTGGTCTTCTCATTGTGTCTGGGGTTTCCTGTATATTTTGGGTTAGGAGTTTTTTGCATTTTTCATTTTTTGACCATTGTGTCAATGTTTTCTATGGCATCTTTTACACCAAAGATTCTCTCTTCTATATGTTGTATTCTGTTAGTGATGCTTGCATCAGTGACTCCTGATTTCTTTCCTAGGTTTTCTATCTCCAGGGTAGTCTCCCTTTGTGATTTCTTTATTGTTTGTACTTCCATGTTAAGATTCTGGATGGTTTTGTTCAATTCCTTCACCTGTTTGGTCTTGTTTTCCTGTAATTCTTTAAGGGGTTTTTGTGTTTCCTCTTTAAGGGCTTCTTCTACCTGTTTACCTGTGTTCTCCTGTATTTCTTTAAGGGAGTTAGTTATGTCTTTCTTAAAGTCCTCTATTATCATCATGAGAATTAATTTTAAATCTGAATGTTGCCTTTCCAGTGTGATGGGAGTATCCAGGACTTGCTACGGTGGGAGAATTGGGTTCTGATTATGGCAAGTAACATTGTTTTCTGTAGTTTACACTGTTGCACTTGCCTTTTGCCATCTGGTTATCTCTAGTGCTACCTGTACTCATTGTCTCTGACTGGAGCCTGTCTTTCTAGTTATCTTGCTTGTGTCAGAACTCCTCCGAGTCCAGCTGTCTCTGTGATTCTAGGTGTTAGAGTTCCTGGGAGTCCAGCTTCCTCTATGATCCTAGGGGTGTTAGAGCTCCTGGGAGTCCAGCTTTCTCTAGGTGTTGTATGATTGAGTGCAGAAGTAGTGCCCAAGGTTTGCTCAGTGCAGTGGCTCAGATCAGAAGGAATCCTTGCCAGTGGGCCAGGGTACGGTGTCTTCATGGGAGCAAACCAGCTAAAAGTCAACTGCTCTGGGTGCAGAGGATCCTCAACTGCTCTGAGTGCAGCAGATCCTCTGGGATGGGTCAGAAAATGTTGCCTTCCCGGGAGCAGGCCAGCTATAAGTCTTCCCCAGCAAGAGGGATCAGGAGGGAGGTGGCAGAAGGGGAGTGGTGTTCAGGAAGGTGGAGTTTTGATGGGTGATGTGTCCCTAGTGTGCTGCTGCTGCTGCTGCTGCTGCTGCTGCTGCTGCTCTTGGTGGTGGTGGTGGTCTCCCAGCTACAGCTCTTCGACTTTGGGTTGTGGGAGAGGGTTCTTACCAACTGCTCTGAGTGCTGTGGTACCTCTGGGATTGGTCAGAATGTGGTGTCTTCCCAGGAGCAGACCAGCTATGTGTCTGCCATAGCAGGAAGGACCAGTTATATATTTTTAATATATATACATATATATTTCATTTCTTCATGTACTGTGAGCTGAGCCAAGGATGAACTTCAAAGAAAATTGGAAAATAGTCAAGGAAATCTGGATATGAGTTTTGTCCTTGCATTCTTTGTGACTTTGGACACCCTTGAAAGACACTATACTCTGACCCATCGGCACGATTTAGATCTGAGCCAGTGCACTGACCAAACCTTGGGCGCTATATCTGCAGCCAATCACACAACACCCAGAGGAAGCTGGAACTCCCAGGAGCTCTTTTCTGGCTCTTACTGTTCATTTATAAAATAATGCTGTTGTATTGACAGTCAACTTAGAATCAGGATAAATAGTATAATCACCTCATGTTTGTTTCCAAGCTGTGTCTGTTCCTACCTTCAATCAAGAGTCTCCTCTCTCCTCCTTGAAGGTCACATGTAGATCATTCATGTCACCATCCACATGAGAGATGGTGGCTTATAGAGAAGAATGTTTATAACCAGTTAATTGATTATGATATTCATAAATACTTTAGACTTTATTTAGATAGATAGATAGATAGATAGATAGATAGATAGATAATAGATAGACAGATAGATCCAAATGTTTAATTGTTCAATGCTACTTGTAAAAGAAATAATAAAGTCAAGCAAAGGAAGCTGAAGGTGTTAGAAACAAATTTCTGGTGACCAGCCCTGTGCTGGTATGAGTACAAATTCAGAGTAGCCAAGGTTCCTACGCTTGGCATGGTTGAAGAGTCTAGTGTTGTTCCTTCCCTCTTATTCTTTTAGATAAGCAGAACAAGCATCCATAAAGATGCTTTTCTGTGTGGCATCCAGGGTTACTCACAAGACAGAAGTGGTTAGGGAATGACTGAGTGGGAAAGAGTTAACACCAGCAGAAACAAAGTATAACATCATGGTCAATGAAACAAAGATAGAAAGAAGATGCCCATGCATAGCCTTTACAAGCTTTCCTTCATACTGGACAAAGTCTTACTAATTGAGCATTGCAAGCTTTTAATCTTTTGTCTTTAGAGGTTTCCCACCTATTGATGTGATTAAATACCCTGCCAAAAGCAACTTAAAGGAGAAAGGGCTTACTTTGACTCACAATTCAAGGGGAATTCTATCATAGCATAGAAGGATATGCTACGGTAGCATCAAAGATGGCAGGAGCTTAAAACAGTTGGTCAGGGCACAACCAAGATCAAGGAGCAGAGAGGGTGAATTCTTGCACACAGAGATTTTCTCCCTTTTGCTAGGTTCAGGGCCTAAGGCTTAGGGAACTGTATTGCCACTGTTAAAATAGGTCTTTCCATTTCAATTAATCTAATCAACACAATCCTCCACAGGCATGCCTGGAGGGTAATTTCTCACTGCTGTGCCAAGAGGCAGGTTTTCAAGGTGATTTCAGCTCCTGTTGACTTGGCAACAGTATCACAGTAACACAGAAGTTTTACTCTTATTTATATGTATGGTATCCATTTTCTGTCTCCAGCCTTCTGGTCTGAGAGACATCCAGAAGGGAGAGACACAGAGTAAATAAAATCAAAGCACCAATTTCTTCAGTATAAACAGAAATGAGTTATCCTTTTCAAACATTAATGGTTTCCTTAAGGCAAGGTTAGACCACAAAGCTTTGTTCTTAAAATCTGAAAGGCCAAAAGAAGTTCAGAGGTCACCCTTACAGAATAGAAACAGGCTAGCAGGACCTAGCCCAAAATGACAGTGACCACAGTCCAGGAGCTGTGTTAACTCCCTTACCCATCACAATAACCAGAGTGAAGAGAGTGTGTTAACTGTCTAAACCTCAGCTTAAACAGTCCCAAGAAATGGCAGTGCCAACTTGTGCTGAGAGAGGTCTCTAAGGCTAAGCTATGCAACTCCTCCCACGGGGTAAGCTGTAGACTCAGGACTGACTCCATCTTTACCTACACAGCCGAAACATTCTCAGGACATTTTCTCTCTGGTGTGTAGCAGAAGGCGAAGTTGCATGGTGCAAAGTCAACTACAAGAAAAGCCAGTGCAAGGACGGTACCTGAACATGACTTCTTCTGGCTGGGAGGAGGAGCAGGTCGCACGACTATCAGATACTTCGGCTCTGCATCTGAAACAACAGCATTTTCTTTCAGCAAAATTCTTTCAGAGTGAGCATGGGAGTTAGCACACTCACGTCCTAAACGAACATTTCCTGGTGTTAAACTCTCTCTGACCCCGGTACCAGAGAATAAGAATATTCAAGAACTGGAAAATTAATACTTCCTTAAAAGCCCATTAAGTTTTAGAAATGAAAATTAGATCCATATTTTCTAATCCAAATGGGCATGGGTGGGGAAGAGGTCTTTAAAAAGAAAATGCTACACAGACCTTTCTTTTTAAAGTAAAACGACCCTTATTCTTATTAACTCACAAATAAAAACACCACACAGCTAGTTTAAGGAAATCACTCAAAATACCTGCCAGACCACAAACTCTATGCGTCTCAGTGAACGTCTATACAGTTAGAATGTCCATTCTGAAGCTATGCAGCTTTGCTTAGGATTTTACAGTTTCACTATCAAGTACATTATATACATTTATTCAGAACTAGAGGTGAAAAAAACTGCAAGAGTTGAAACTGAAAAAAAATATAGCTTTCCAGCCTTCATGACTCATCTCTTCTTCCCCTGCAGTCCTTCCAAGTCCTCTTCTGCTGCCCACTTGAAAGCCTTTCTAAATTTTATAGTATATCCAACACACTTGTTTACCCACATACTTCCATCTATGTATATGCAACATATGCTTTCCTAGGGCCCTCTCAGGCCAAAAGAGGGCATCAGATTTCCAGAAACCATAGTTACAGATGGTTGTGAACCACCACATGGGTGCTGGGAACCGAACCCTGGGCCTCTGCAAGCCAGCAATTGCTCGTAACCTCTGAGTCATTGCACCAGCAAGATATAATTTTTAATATATTTATTAATGCTTTGAAATTTTCAAACATATATACAATTTACTTTGATAATATTTAGTTCCTGTTTCTTCCCCTAACGTCTCCTGGATTCAGTCCATTCCCATTCCCAATTCATGTTTTTTTATACCCTCTGAGTTCTGTTTTGCTGCCCTATAATGTATGAATATTGGGCCACGCACTGGAGTTTATCATTGACATATAAAAGACAATTCTTAAAAATATATTTAGGTCTTAAGTAAAATTATGCTAAACCCATTGCATACTATACTTAATCTCAACTAAAAGGCTGAGAAGTGATGTCAAAGCTATGTATGTATGTATGTATGTGTGTTTAATAAGGACTGAGTAATTTATGAAATAGCCTTTCAAAAAACTAATACACACAGAATAACTGGTTGGTGAAGCATACATAAATAAACAAATGAAATACAAATCTAGGACCTGTACAATAGCATTCTTTGAGGAAGTCTACTGGACTAACCAGTTGATAAGTTATCATCCCAATGTTTCTTGGAGGACTTTTGGACCTGACACTTCTGATTTATCATTTGTCTTCTTTGTAATGTGAATTTACATTTACCCTTTGGGGATATGAAGAGGCCCTCTTTCCCAAGGCTACATGGAGTCAACTTCATTTACAGCTGGAGACTGGTTGGCATCTTACCATTTGTAATATATAATCTGTTATATTAGTCACTGAAGAAAGCAATCCAGAAAACTACTGAAACTCACCTCAGGTTCTATTGTATAGTTGTCTCATGACCAACACACAGATAAGGTGTTCAAGCTTTTCAGAACCTCATAGGTTTGAAAGTGTATCTTGTTTACTTGAAACTCACATAGGAGAAGTTCTCAACCCAAATTTAGTTAACAGGAACACAGTCACCACTGGGTGTGCTTATTAGGGATGTAGAACACTACAGGTGCATAAACTACTATATAATACATGTTTTCTGTGTACAGAAAACTGTGTTAATAACTTTATAAACTAATGACATGTCACACTAATCCTACACATCCTGGGCAATTATGTGGTATAATAGTGAGCCCACTGAGATAAGGTCAGTTCACAGGCATGCAACATATACAGCTGCTCCCTTCACAGGGACCCCATATTTGGGTTCAGGCTCTATACCATCTTAAAATGTCTTTTTTTAAAAACCTCTTTTGCATGTGTGTATGTGTGTGGGGGGGTGTGGAGGTCAGAGGACAACTTATGGAAGTCAGTTCTCTTCACCGTGTGAGTTCCAGGGATCACACAGGTCACAGGGCTTGCGGAAAATCACAGTAACCCTCTGAGTCATCTCACCAACCCACTGAGATTGTTATCACTTTGATCTTTGAACTTTAATTTTGTAAAATTAAGTCTCATGGGACAACGGAGCACATATGAGAGCAAATGGGGTCAGATATAACACTTGTCCCCCGATTTCTGCTTCCCTCTTCACATAAAACATTCCAAGTGCAGCAGGCTCCTGGTTCAGTGAAACCCTCAAAAACTAAGGGGAAAGGCAATAGAAGAGGCTAGAAGTAGAGTTGAGGCTTCCACATGAGCATGCACAGGCCGGCATGTGTGCACACGTATGGACATATACCACACAACATAGAAGAAGAGAACAAACACACCCTATCACTGGCTAAGAGAGAGGAAGTGGAGGGGGTCACTGATAGCCCCTATATGTCACATTGCCCAGAACTTGCTTTGGTAAGAAATAAAGTGGTGATGTTTAAAGAAACACAAGCAGCAAGGAACCCCTTTGTGCCCATTTTTGCTGTGTTAGCCAACCTGGAAGAAATGAGGATGATGGGACAATTCCCTTTCCATTCTTGCTCATTCCTGAGTTAAAAAGAATACCCACCTAATATGCATGTCTGGGTCATGGGTAAGATAAAAGTTGGAACACTCTGTGTAGCCTTTCCATAATTCTGCTTAGGAATTCCTCTGCAAGCAGGGACTACAAGACGTGGATTATGCACATCCAGCACTGCTGTTGAGAGTTAAAGGATCTCGAATCTAAACTCAAAATGGGCATTGTACACTACCAAGGTCAAAGGCCGAAGTTCTATAATTTACAGTTTCCATCTTTTAAAATTACATTAATTAGTAAATAACACATGGCAAAGTCATGGTAAAGACTGTGGGCAGAAGAGGTTTACTCTTTAATGATAATCAACACTTTTTTTTTTAAACAAGGGCTCTCAAAGTTAGTTTTGTAAGTGGCCCTACAATTATGTAAATATCTTAATCTAGTCTTCAAAATGTCCCTTTAATAAGTCTCAATAATGCACTTATAGAAAACAAGGGTTAATCATGAGCTTTACTAAACTGCTCATTGTGGTAGAGTTCCTTAGAGCTAACTTTTAATTACTTTCTTAAGACACACTAATTATGGTTTAGTGGCTTTTTTGAAAATGATTTGCAATACTAGAGATTCCAAAGACAGTGTCCAGGATCCAGCGTGGTCATGGGAACAATTGAAATTCTGTTTGTGTTATGTTCCCAGTTATTTTGCATAGTCTGTGGCAGTGTGTCAAAACCTGGAAGAGAAGGAGCACCCTGGGTGTGTGTATTCACCCTTACCGCTCCTTAAATCCTCCCAGCCTCCAGTATTTCAGCAATGTTCATGCTCTCTTGGGGATACAGACATGGAAGATAGGGCAGCTAAAGTCAATATTTCTATTCCATTCCACATTATGAATTTCTTCTGGATTTGTAGCAGACTGAGAATATTTACACATTGGTCTTAGCAGATGCTCTCCCAAAAGTAATTATTTCATTATTTAGGGAACATATGTGATTAAAATCTCAGTGCAAGAAAATTTACATAGAATGCAGTTACTTTAAATTTGTAATTCTGGTGAGTAATCCTACACACTGATACAGCCCAGTGTTGTTTAATTTGCTTAGTATTTTAAGTGCCCTAGGGTAGGGAATAAGAGAGCTTACTTTTTAATGAAATTTAATATTAAAGTCATTTTCACACATACATTATTTTTTTTTTTTACTCAAGGATATAATTCTACTATAATTTCCTCATTTAAATTTTAACTCTCAAATTTTATATCTGCTTCTATTAGAAGACAACAGTCTTGCAGGGGACACTGCTCAGAACATCACAATGGCATACATTTCTGCCGTGAAAATTTCTACCATGTAAATGTCTACACAAACATTAAATAAGCCAGGGTAACCCTACAAAAAAAAATCACATAAAGAACTTAGACATATTCATTCATTCATTCAATCATACCTACAGATGTCTCTTGTCTCTTCCTGCCCCTCCTCCTCCCTCCTCCTCTTCCTCTTTTTCTCTCCTCTTCATTATTCTAATGACTTGGTTTTATGTTGAACTGCATTTCTCTCTCTGAGGCTGGGATTCAATGCTGCTTGGCTATTAGTGGGACAAGGCAGAGACTTCACTGGGCATTTTTTTTATTTTCTCCCTTTGCTAAGTGAAGACAGTCACAGTGGCTAATTTCACGGACCACACCATGGTGGTTAAATTTATTTGTCATTATACAGATGATATGCTAGTTGCTAATTTGTATTGTACTAGTTATGCTAGCAATATTATCAATTTTCTTGAACATAAAAGCAAGAAACTATATGTTCTATAGTTTTGGGCAACAAATTATATGGGAGGAAAATAATTAAATAATGAATAAAAACAAACATCACAGATTCCAAAATACAAAATAACGCCTGCCCCCCCAATTACATACCACACTCATTCAGAGATACCACTGTAAAAACTCTTCAAAGTAAATTGTCAAACAAAAGTTAGTAGTACAATCTAATTAGGCATAGCTTATTACAGTGAACAAACATAAGGTTGATTTGTAAGGCCATATTCACAGGCCCTGAAAACACAATTGGCAAGACACAAAGCCCATTTTAGGAAGGAGTGGAGGTTCTCTTTGGGGACATTTTTCTAGACATTTGAGGGCACATGCTACTCACTTGAGTCAACACTCAGTTATCCAGTGTCAAAGTCCCATGGTAGTCAAGGGTCCAGGAGAATGCTAAACAACAGTGTTAGTAAACATTGTGAAGTTAGCACGGTGCTAAATTACAGATATAAGTTAGTAAATGTAATAAGTTATTCAGGCTAGTAGTTTTCTGTTAGTGGTGCCGAAAAACAGTATCTATAAAACTATTATTATCAGAAACTAAATGAGTCCACCTTTTAGAATATTTCCAAGTCTCTCTAGTAAGACTTATTGAACTGAGCTCAGGCTAGACTTGGCCACACTTTGAGCTCAAGCTTTGTTTATTTATGCATCTTTAATCCTGAAAAGCAGCAACTACCCAATTGACACATTCTGAAAGAAGGAGTAAATGGAACTTTGCAGGAAGAATGGAGAAAATCATTAGGGACTGGGGACCAGCGCAGTCCATAAACACAAACCAGCTTTGTCAAAACCTCATACTTTTTTCAGCAGAGAATTAATAAATCTATTTACAGGACTGACTCTTTTACTTCACAGAATTGTTTATAGCAGGTATGTGTTTTAGTGTGGACCAATAAACCTTCTCCTTTTCTGCCTAAAAAGTTAATTGGAGACAATTTGAAAGCAAATCCTGTACTGTTTGGTAAGTATTTCCGTCAAACACTACAAAATCACTTAAATGATAAACTTGTGCCCAGTCTGACAGAACACACTGCAATGCCCCTCAGTTCAAAGAAAATTCTAGCTTCTTTATAGTCTCCAGGACTGGAATCACAACAAAGTATAAAAATCTACAGAAGTGTAGCCAGCCCTAACATAGAACCACCGACAATGCAAGAAGGACTTGGATATCAGCCACTGAAGGTGGTCACAGACCTCATCTGAGGGAACTTAAAGCTTGGTCAGTGCATGCCATCAGATGAGTCTTCAGGGTGACGACACCAGTGAGAAGCAGCGTCCGCTCTCCATGCAGTGAAATGGGCGGGGTCTCGAAACATGGAAAGGAAACTCAGCTCTGATGGCCTGAAGATCCAAAGCAGAGGTCTTTTCTTTCTGAACCAAATGTACCCAGAGTTCTGCTGTACTCACTCGTTCCTCACAGTCTACTAACATGTCTGGAAGAAAACTCTTTCGTGGTGTCTCCAAAACGGCGCCGTTTCAAAACCCCATCCCGTTGAAGGAGACATCTCCAGAGTTTCACTTGGGGTTCTGCCTTGAATTTGATGAAATTTGGGAAGGCAATCCTATTAGAGACAAATTTCACCCAAGACTACCTATGTTAATTCTGAATCCAATGTAAAAAACAACAAACAGTAAAACCCTTCTTTTAAAAGCAGAAAGAAAGAATTATTAAGGACATAAAAAAAAATACCTTCCGCTTTCTTTCCCTATCTTCACCTTTATCTGTCATTGTGTTTATTTGCCATTTAAAGTGATACTCTGGAGATGGGCTCCATTCTTCTTAACCACACCCTACCGTACTTCTGACTCCCAACAACTTTGAACTCTGCTCTGCTTCATTATGAGGCTCAATTCCTACATGAGCTATTGAGAGGAAGAGCCAATTGGGAACCCTAGCAGGTCATTACATCAAGCCCAGCACAGTCTCTTACTCTCTCACATACACACTCTATGCTCTCTTTTGTGAATGTGCCAGCTTGCAATCTGCACATAAGTGCCAATCACATGACACCATGTTGTGGTGCAGCACAAGGACTTTTCTAGATTCATCTGCCTAGTCCTGGACTTAATAGCCTACAGAATCATGAGCTCAGATATATCTTGTTTTAATAAACACATAGTCTTGAGTGGTCTGTTATAGCAACAGAAAATAGACAAAAATATAGACAAGAATGTGTCCCATTAGTGGCACCCCAATATCAAAGATTCTTATCTCCCATCTGAACCCTCCATACATAAAACTCAAGCTGTCTTTCCCTCAGATCTGTCACTCCAACCTATACATCTCATGTGACAGTCTCTGTGGTGAGACATTCATATATGGATTAGGATGAGAATGATATTTGCTTCATCCAAATACACTTAGAAATGTATCGTGATCCCTCCAGCTTGTACAAATACAACTGCCACCACGTCTGGCCATATGGCACCATAGTGTGTGTGTGTGTGCATATACTCCAGCTCTTCTGGAGTTCACGCCTAAGGCTCTGCTGGAAATGGAAGCACGCTTAAGTTGTTAACTCTGAGTGAGACATAAACAGCCAATCAGACATCATGTATATAGAGAGATGGAGGCTCTGAGTGAATGTGTGGGGAGTAGATAAATTACCATTGACATGGGCACAGCCATGCCAAGGACCCAAATGTCTCAGACCCCTGGGAACTGCCAAAGCCCTTCTCGGGTCAGGCTCTGGGAACTGTCAATTCCTCCCTCTGGTTGGGTGTATGAATGTTGGCAGTGTGTATAAAAGCCAGCAATTGAAGCTTCCTCCTCAAGAATGACTACAAGATTGCTCCCCTACAGAGACCTCCTACCAAAACTAGCTTGTGTATAATAAATATGTCGAGGTTCCTAGTGTAGGAGATGCCTTTCTAGCCCAGCACACCTGACTCCAGCTTGTTAGTGTGTGTGTCTGTCACTGTGTATATCTGTGATCTGTTCAGTGTGTGTGTATGTCTATCTGTGGTTGGTCAGTGTGTCTGTCTCTCAGTGTGTGTGTCTCTATATCTGTATGTCTGTTTGTCTGTCTGCAATTTCTTCATTTCCTTGTTGCCTAAGTCAGGTTTCCAGGACCAAGCCATGCTGGACACAGTGAATGGAGGCATTGGAGTCTTGGAGACAAAACAGTTGAGAACTGAAATGAGAAGGTGAGGGGTGAGGAAGGCCAAACCACAGAAGTTCAGGCTTCTACACCCCAGCCTGGGCCCATACGATGTCACTTCCTAAACGAAATGGAAAGAAAGCTACGAGTTGAGAAGAGCACTAATGACTCATTTAACTCTGAACATGAGGTCCTCCAAGGGCATTTGTCACCTGTTCATGAAGCCAGCACTGATCTGACCCTCTGCTGCCTGTCCCTGCACACTGGGTGTCTCTGTCCCAGGTTAATTTTGTTTTCTGTGATCTGGCGTAGAGCCTGTATGGCTCATCCAGATACTGTTGAAAATTAATCCTCCTCCACTTCTCCACTCAGTTTTTCTTCCTGATAGCACAAGTACTTCGTAGCATAATTCTCTGACCCTGGTCCTAATGGACAGTACACAACCTTTCCCACTTATGGAACCTGTAAGATACAAAAGTGCCTGGCTTTCTTGCCTATAGTATTCTCTTTGCCTCTACTTAGATGTGTACCTTACAGAGAAACTTAGTATGGAATGTTTGTTGTCTACTAGCTGGTTTCATGTTTGTCTAGGGCTAGCTTTTGAAGTAGGACCTATTCTTGTAGACACACACATTTACCCATGAACTCTGAAACTTTTTAACATTATCTTTTGAAAGGTCTGGTAAAGATCAAGATTTTATTTGGAGACCTTTTCCCAAAGCATAGTGTCCAAAGTCAAAGACTTCAAACAGCAGGGTATTGTTTCCCTCTCTTTTAAAATGTTCTAGTGTGCATTACCAGGTAGAGATACAGGGTCAAGAATAGTTCCCTAAAAGGAGTTTTCCCACAGAGCTAAAATGAATCAGAGATGTGTATCCCATTGGGCTGAAAAGCATGGCTCTGTGGTGACTAAGACCAAGCTAGATCTGGGGCCAGCCTGCTGCTGGCATATTCCTAAATCTACAGGGATCCACTGGCTTCCTTGTAATGAAGAGGATGCTGTTAAAAGTGTCTGATCTACAGGGCAACTCTGAGGACCAGCTGACCAATTCCTCGACCTAGGACTTTGAGGGAACTAAAAAATCATTGGCTGATGAAATCTTCCATCCCAGCATATGCCAATAAAGTACTGTGCACTCCATTTGGTGGGTGCACACAGTAGAGAGCTCAGAGCCAACATCTTCCCTTGCTTCCCCTTCTCACAGAGCACCATCAGTAGCAAAGTGAAGGTTTGGCTGTCACCTTCTGATCAGACTGTGAAAGATCTGGGGATCATGCTGAGAACTCTAGGTTTCCATTGCAAATAGATTAAGTAGGTATCATTCCAACTAGAGTGAAAGATCCTGAGAAAATAAGATGCATTTAATAATCACAAGGAGCTGAGGGGGTTCGCAGCCCCATGGAGGGAGCAACAGTGTCAACTGGCCAGAACCACCACCACCACCACCACCACCACCCCCAGCTCCTGGAGACTGGACCACCAACCAAAGAGTACACATGGAGGGACTCATGGCTCCAGCTGAGTATGTGGCAGAGGATGGTCTTGTTGAACTTCAGTGAGAGGAACAGCCCTTGGTCCTGTAGGGGTTTGATGCCCAGGTGTAGGGGAATGGCAGGGTGGGAAGGCAGGAGTGGGGGGCACCTTCATAGAGACAGGGGGTGGGGGATGGGATAGGAGGTTTCCGTAAGGGAGTCCTGGCAAGGGGATAATATTTGAAATGTAAGTAAAGAAAATATCCAATAAAAGAAAAAAATCACACCAGATAATGGGTGTAAATCTTGACATGCCAGGCAAACCAGGCATTCGTCAACAGTAGAGTCAACCCCTAAATTCAAATAACTGTTGCTACAGAAACTATACTACAGGCCAGGAGAGATGCTTTGTTTTGTTGACAATGAGCCTTGTTTGGAGAAATGAGGGTACCTCAAATTCATCAAATCTAGTGGTCCAACCCATCAGGATGATGAGGCCCTGCTCTGCCTCCGGGAAGCCTCATTAGGCTGGTAAAATAAGACACAGATGAATACATGCACAAAACCCCAATATGACCACAACAAAACAATAAAACCAAATGCAGGTTTTCACAGCACAGCACGTGGTCTGTCTCACATGAGCCAAAGAACACTGAGTTCGCTGGGCAAGTGACCCATTCCAAGGGAAATAACATGATAATTACGAAAGCCGATAAGACTAATGTCCTTGGTTTTCAAATATCCCTAAATCAAAGGAAAGTCTAGTATCTAATTCTTTTCTTGTATTTTCATTCCCTAGATAACCCTCAGTCCCCTGGTTCCCCCTCCCCCTCCCCACCCCCAATTTAATCTTTAGCTTCAGCTAGCTATCCATTTAAAACAACCCTCTTAACAGCCGGACTCTTGCAATGATTCTGGAATAGAAAAAACATCCCATGGCGAAGGAGGACAATTTAAATGAATAATCCAAAATGAATTTTAAAAACTTAGATTTTGATTATAGTACCTTATACAATATGGCTGAAAAATAAAATTCTGCACTTTACAATGAGATAATGCAAATTGGCTTTTAGCAAACTTCCAAGAAAAAAATGACTTAGAGACAATGTATTGCTTTCTGAGATCAGACAGATGAGTAAAGTCTAGTTATATCCAATAGAAACACAAATAAAGTATTAAAAAGTTATTATCTGTAGCACCACATTGGAAAAATAGTTGTCTCTTTTCAAAACAGACCTTTCTGGTAATAAACCCATGGTGAGCTGATTAAAAGATGGTATGCATTTATTAAGAGTGTACTAACATATTCAGAAGTTGATACCTACTCTGCCAATAGCTTTAAACATCTTTTTTTTTTTTAAATTTACTTCAATTCTGCTAAATTTTATGCTTGGAAGAAAATCAAATGATTCTAGGGTTTCAAATGTTTTAATGAAAAATTGGATTTATCTTGAAGATTTAAAGCCAAATACTTACCTCATTGTAAATCTATTTGTAGAACAATAAGTAACTCAGAAAGTGGCTTTAGATAAAGGGAAAAAATCTCTTAAGGGGTATTCACAGCTTGAAGACTCTGTGAGTCTCCAACCACTTCCCATTCATTAACTTATTATCTTTCTAGGTTTAAAGCAACATGAAAGAAAAAAGAAATATAAGGCCCTTAGGATCTTCAACTCATGGGACTTTATTTATGTGGAGTATGAAGACAGGCCATGCACACACACACACACACACACACACACACTGAACATTAACGATGCTAAAGCCAGGTACCCAGGCTTTTAGTGCCTGTAGTTAATGGTACCAGTTATCCGGGAAGCTAAAGCAGAAGAACCCCTTCTTCCCCGGTGTTCAATGACAGGTGAACAGATAGCAGAAATTCAGCCATTTGTAACAGCAGTTCACATGGAGTGTGCTAAAAGAAAACAAAGTCTGTTCAATACACATAGAAAGAGCCATAAATGGTTTCTGCCCAGCCTCCTGTAGACATGAGATTCCACCACTGATCATGTGGGCAACCATAACAAAGGCAGTGGTAGTAGCAAATGCAAGTCTTTGGAGGCACAGCTGTTATACATCAAAGCTCACTTACATGTTTAAGAATTAGGTAGCTATGATGCTTGGCCTCTTTAAATAAAAAAGATTTTTATAGGGAATTATAGGAGCAAACCACTAGGAGTTCCAATTGTAGATCAAAGGATTCCCTGTAAAGTAGTGACCAGTCATAAAACATGAGGACTCAGTTGGCAGCCAGATTGCTGGAGTCACACATTATGCACCTGCATTGACTAGCTACATAGCCTTGAGACATATATTTATGCTTGTATTTCCTTATGGATTTCCTATGGATACTTTATGGATAGGTTCTCAACCTCCCTAATGCTGTGACTCTTTAATATAGTTCCTCATGCAGTGATGACCAGGACCAAAAAAATTACTTCCTTGCTACTTCAAAACTGTAATTTTGCTATGTTATGAATCATAATGTCAATATCCAGTTGACATGCAGAATATCTGATATGCATCCCTTGTGAAAAGTGTCCTTCAACCCTGAAAGGGGTTATAACCCACAAGTTGAGAACTGCTGGGTAAGAGGATTCAAAAACTGCTACATGCCCAGCAGCTGGCTCCTGGGAGTTTGGTAAGTGCCCATCTTCATTGCTTATAGCTGTTTGCCTCTTGGCAATTATCTAAGGGTTCTATCAGGGAAGGGGGGCTTCACCTGGTCTCCAGTCACCAAGTACAGCTTCACTATTCATCTCTCCTTGATGATTAGACCCTCCCCATGGGAGTGCCATGTGAGACCACCATGGCTGCCATCACAGCCTCCAATTTTGCTTTACTTCTGTTTACTAATCTTGTTTTGAGACTTGTTCCTTCCTGTCAAGAAAACATGCCTGGGACAAAAGAGTGAGAAGAATATGGCTGTTTTTAGTTACTCATTCCTCTGCTAAAATAACTTCTATGATTTCCTGGCCTCTCTTCTCAGAGCCAAATATAAAACCAAACTAAATCACACAACCACTCTTTGACCAAGCGTTTTCACAGTAGACACTAAAATCTTGCATAAACCATCACTGCAGTGGAAATATAATAGCCCAACCCTTGCTAGCAACTGCAACATGCTCAGAAACAAGCTCAGAAACATGAAGCATGTCAAGACGAAGCGCATTCAACTTCTTCTATGAGAAACTGATAAAAATGTATAAAGCGTGCACACTGTATGCTAGGACCTAGATAATCTGCTGTGCATCGTTTATCCAGTCTTCCCAACACTTCTGGAAGATCAGAGAAGTTAAATACCTTACTCCAAACCACTCCACGGTAAGCAGGGATATCCAATTTAAATCCAAGTCTGTTTGACTCAGAAGTATTTTTTCTATCTGCTGCCTCTCAAGTAAAGGGTAAACCTTCTTAGGACACAGGAGTCATCATTCTGGCTCAGGGCTCCTTCTGGGATACAGTATCTGATGGGACTCAGCACTAGTCCCGGAATCAATCCTCAAGATGGTGCCTGGAAGTGCCCCGAGAGGCCCACAGCTGCACAAAATGTGCTCCTTGAAAAAACAAGTGCAACTGTGAGAATTAAAACTCTTCCCTTTACCAACACCCCTGGATCCCTAACGCCTGGCTGGAAGACAAGCTCTTCAGTCAGCATTTGCGGTGGTGGTTTTTGAGTAGACAAGACTCTTTTTCCATTTGTTATTTGACCCAGCAAAGTAAAGCTGTTTGCCTTATGCTACCCAGTCCTTTCTTCTTTCTATCGCCCCCCCTCATTCACTCACTTTCCCTCTCTCTCTTTCTCCCTTCCCCCCTCTCGCTAGCATATTTGCAAATCAACAGCTGAACATTAAACTGAGTGGCAAGAGCTGTGCACAGTGGCACAGCCTTTGATTGTGTTGCTCGCTTGGGCACAGGTGAGCCTCTGTGACTTCAGAGCCAGGCTGATTTGGAATATGAGTCAAAGAATAGAGGAGGGGGAGCAGGAGCCTAGATGATCTATTAGGAATTCTGGTTTGTTTGTTTGGCTTTATTGTTGTTTTGAAACTATTTCTGGACTCTAGTGGGCATTGGGTAAGTTTTTCTACTGCTTCAATCAATCTACTAAGATCCCATCCCCACCCACCCCCTTTGGGACTCAGTCTAACTATATAGACATGGCTGGGCTGAAACTCGTGGCAATCCTTATGCCTCAGCTTCCCGGTGGCTATAATGAATGGTAGCTACCACATAGCTCTACTAAGTCAGGTTTTACCAAATTTTATCTGAATATGAATTTTAAAATATCGAAAGGAATGATTAACTTTACTTTGTATATAAGAGTAGTAAATGACTTGGAAACAGCTAGTTAATACTTAGTATAAAGATATGAAAACAAATGCATATTGGTTTATCAGTGACTAGTAAGAGTAGCCATCCACATATTATTAAATATTACTCTGAATATTTTAGAAAAGCAACAACTTCTCATCTCACAAATGAGATATTATAGTAAACACATCCTTCAACTATTGAAATATGTCAGGCAATGTGGCATAATAGTCCTTGTTTTGAAAATAAAAATTATTTTTTTGGCTAAAGTCCAGTGCACTGGAAAAAGAAACACTATTATTCTATTACAAAAGGGTGAGTCGGTGCTATAAAAGATGCTTTCTTTGCACAAAGAAATAAAATTTCCTTGCCTCTTCACTCTCAAGGGATTTCAGCTCATCAGTTTACAATCATGAAATCATCACCTGCCCACAGCATATCTGTGAAAAACTGACTGGCTACAAATGAACAGAACAGACAATGGCCTTATAGGAAACTGGCAGCAGAAAGACAAAGAAGCCGTGAATGTCAAGACTGTAGCTTGTGACAGATAGGGTAGTGCTCTCCAAAGATTACAGTCCTATCCCCTGTGATATGTGAGGTTACCAACAAAGGAAATTTATTTTGCAAGTAGAATTAAGGTTGTTAATAAGCAGGCCTGAAGTTAAACGGCATCCAGACTTGTCTAGATGGATTCAGTACAATCACAGTTTGTCTGAAGTAGAAGAGGCCAAGGTGACTTGTTGTGATAGGACATCTTGGGCTACTGTTGTCAGCTTTAAGGAAGAAGAGGCATGCAGACCATTCATGAAGCTGGAAAAGGGCAAGAAATCACACTCTGCTCAACCACCAGAAGAGAATGTAATCCAGCCAACACCTTGATTTTAACTCACCGAGACCCAGCTGTCCTTCTGACCTACGACTGTAAGTGGATGTTTATAATGTTTTAAACCTCCAAGTTTGTGATAACTTATTACAGCAACAGAAACCTAATGTGTACTGGCTAATGAACCAGGAATAATGAATGCAAACAGCCAGGCAAGATTCTAAGCCGTCAGTCTCATGACCTGAAAAAGATCATTTGATTTAGAACACGAGTCTATTCTGAAGTAATAAAAACAAAAGCACACAGATTTCTTTGTATAGAGAAGTGTGACAAAACAGGGCTGGAGAGATGGTTCAGCAGCTAAGAGCACTACAAGTTACTCTTGTAGAGGACTGGAAGACCTCAGCTCAGTTTCCAGCAGGTGGCTCACAACTGCCTGTAACTCCAGGAGATCTGAAACTCTCTTCTGGCCTCTGCAAACATATAAAATCATATGTACATACACACACACAGAGGTACACAGGCACATATCCACAGACACATATACACACCCGTGTGTGTATGTGTGCAATCAAAAATAATAATAAAGCTTTAAAAAAAAAGAAACATACAAAGGAAGGGACCTTAGATGAAATGCCTTTGTGGAATAGAAAGACAGGGCATGAAGTGGAGGGGTGGGGTTGCCATCCCACAGTCAAAAACACTGACTCAGAATTGTTCCTGTCTCAAAGAATTGCAAGGACCAACATAGAGACGAGACTGAGGGAAAGGAGATCCAGTAACCAGCCCAATTTGAGGTCCATCTCAAGGGGAGGTTCCACGGCCTGACACTATTACTGATGCTATGGTGTACTTACAGACAGGAGCCTAGCATGGCTGCCTTCCAAAAGTCCTAACAAGCAGCTGACTGAGACAGAAGCAGATACATATACCCAACCAATGGACAGAAGCCAGGGACCCCTGTGTTGAATTAGGGAAAGGCTGGAAGAAGCTAAGGAGGAGGTTGACCCCATAGGAAGACCAGCAGTCTCAACTAACTCAGATCCCTGAGGTCTCTCTGACACTGAGGCACCAACCAGGCAGCATATTCTAGCTGGCCCAAGGCCCCTGACACATATACAGCAGAAGACTGCCTGGTCTGGCCTCAGTGAGAGAAGATGCACCTAACCCTTGAGAGACTTGAGGCCACAGGGAGTGGGGAGGTCTGGTGGGGTGTGTGTGTGGGGGGAGGGGGGAAGTGGACATCCTCTTGGAGATGAGGAAGGAGGAATGGGATGAGGAATTGTTGGAGGGCAGAACAGGAGGAGGATAACGACTGGACTGTAAAAAAAAAGATTAAAGATTTAAAAAAACAAAACATGAAAAGGAGCTGGAAAGAGAAAAAGCCACAGCAGAGCATGCACACAAGGACTCACTGTCTTTTGAACACAGGAGGGAAGCTGTTATGGACTCACCACTCCAGTTACAACAGTATACACAAAACCCATGCAAGCTCAAGTTAAACGGGATCTCAGCGTAAACAAGGGAGTTGGGCACACATTCCCACGCCCAGCTGTTAGCTCCTGGGAGAGGAAGAGATGACTTTCTCTGAGAATGTAGTCCCTGGAAAGTTGACCAGACTCCAATGGAAGACCCTACAACCAAGAATATTTGGACAGCAAGAATTGGACTTGAAAGATTATTTTTTTAAAGACATAAAGTTGGATGAATACAGAAGGGAGTTGGATTTGGGAATGGCTCAAGAAGAGATTGTAAACAGGCTCAAAACATATAAAAGCATTCAAAAAACTAATAAAATAAAATGAGTCCCCCTGTCAGTTGTCCAATGTAGAGTGGTCAGCCTTGAAACTATATGCAGAAAACAACAAAAACAGATGCAGCAGGTTCTATTTGTATACATTTATGTACACACATACACACACACAAACACACACACACAAACACACAATGAATATAATCAAAGCAAAACAGGCTATCAGCTTGAGAGTGGGATGGTACAGAAGGGTCTAAGGGAAAGGAGGAGGGGCTTAGGAAAAGGAAAAGGGTAAAATGATCTAATTCTATTAAATAAAATTTAAAAGCAAGAAATATAAAAAATAAAAATTATTGAGGTATTTTATGCCTTTACTAGAATGTTAGAAAAGAAAAAGGATTAATTAAAAAAACAACCCATTGATCTAAAGTGCAAGTTAGAGTTTTAGAAATGCCACATGAAATATCCTAGTAGGCATTCCAAGTCTTTGTCTCTAAGGCTCCTTAAAACACAGTAATTTGTCTATGACTTCCTCTGAATGGCATAGGTCCTGACTTGCCTGGTAATCGAGCTTAATTAAACAAGCTCTTGAAATCTAAATAGCTTTGAGTCTGTTATATCCTATCCCACAAATATTTGGTGGTGTCCACTCAGTGCAAATCATTTTGACCTAGCTCATTAGAGAGAAAATGCAGACCCCAGAGGTCGGAGTCTAATCAGTGAACATTTTTCAAAGAGGAGATCATGGCATAGAAAAATGACTTTAGTGTTTCTAATGGTTATCAAGACCCTAGTGCATCCCAGCAGATATGACAAGAAAAACAAACAAGCAAACAAACAGCCAGCCAGATAAAACCCTTAGAAGCAAAGATTCCTCCTTGGCCCCTAAAAGTCACCTCTAATGACCATCAACTGACCTTAACTATTGTTTAAAAAGTAGATTTTTGGCTTTCTATGTGGGAGAAGCATAGCCAAAGAATGAAATAATTGATAATAATACAAAACAAGCTAGGCCGGTTTAGAAGGGAACATTGATTCAATTCTTATAAGCCTCCCCATGAAACCTCAGTTAGGGACATTGACATCCCAGATACTGTAATCTACAAACACCCCAGCTATAATCAGATTAAAGATCTCTTCCGCTTTCTCTAAGTATAAACAATACTTTCTGCATCCGGAAGCCAAGAGATATCCATCCCTGGTCACTAAGTTCCTCTATTCTGGTCTCTTCTCTCCCTTTCAGTCACCAGGTAATAGTCCAACACTGGCCATTAAAATTATTCTTCAATTTGGCCTCCTGAAATTTCTTCAAAGTGATAATGCATTTCTTTAGTTTATCAGACCACACACCCTGCCGCTAAACATCTGGGAACTAGATGTTATCTTCCTTATCCTTGGAGACCTTGGTCCACTGGGAAGGTCGAATGTGCTAATCATATCCATTGGAAATGATTGCCAGCAGATACAGCTGAACTAGATGATAATACTTGTCCTTAGCAAATATCCCTCCTTAGAGTTTGGGTATGCTTTCATATAGATCTCAGCCTAAGTTCTTTTGCTGCTGAGTAGATCATGAGACTAGGAAAATGGTGGACATCTCCTAAGAACACCAATGGCTCTGCACCCTTAGTTACTCCTAAGATGGATTAGTAAAATACTCTAGGATTTCCTTGAGTAGAAGTGACAGGTTAAAAACTCTAGATCATCCTGCAAATACACTTATGTTACAGCCTCTCCAGATGTAGAATGTTTTCCCTTTATATTATTATCTAGTCTCCATTTTTATACCATCTACTTGACCAAAGAACATCATTTGGCATATTGAAATTCTTAATAAATATACTGAGGGTGCTTTAAGTAGAACAGTGCAGGGAATGTCTGTTCTTCATTCTAAAGTCCAAAAGATAATTTTTTAAAAAGCAATTCTACAAAACCACATGAATTTGGATATCCTCACGGATGCTCAGGGGACACTTTTGCTAACATCAAGGTCTAAAGGGTCTGAATCATATCTCTGGCTTGAAGGGATTCAGAACTGCATGGATGTTCATTAATAAACAACTGTCTAAGCCTTGTAAGATTATCATCTGGCAAAAAGCTCTCTGACAAATTCCAAAGACAAACTCTTGTCACCTCCTTATAGATGAACACGAAAATACTCTTTAGGGAAACCTACTTGGTCTGGAGAATTTAGGATAATATAAATCCTATCTAACATGTAGGTTGTCTCTATTCTCCAATAGACTATCTTATGTAGTACAAAGAAAAACACACAATGGAAATAGCCAGTTAAATGCAGGCTTTGGACAGCCCACCCAATAGGCATTCCAATTTCCCTAGATATCAATGATATTCTAAAAGAAAAGGAAAAAAAATTAAGATCCATGATCTAATGTAACATGTGGACCTTATTTAGATAGTGATTCAAACAGACTGGGACTAAAAAGACCGTTGTAAAAGCACATGAGAAATTTCAAGTATGGACTAAGTATTATAGGATTAACTGTAATAATATAATAAAGGTATGGGATTATTAAAATATTTCTCATATGTTAGAGATGCATACTTGACTTTAAAAGTGTATCTCTATATGCTTTAAAACACTCTGGGAACTAGATGATATCTTTCTTATTCTTGGAGGCCTTGGTCCTCTGGTAAGGTCGAGTGTGCTAATCATAGCCATTAAGCAGTATACACAAACACGTAGAACATTAGCACAATGATTATGCATGAACACATAGAACATTAGCACAAAGATATATATTCAGAGTGCATTGCAAGCCATTCATCAACATTCTCTCCTTTGCTTTTGGAAATTTATACAATAACATGCTAGGGACAAAATAATAAAATAAGGTGTCCCCAGCCTATTTGATCACCCATCTTTATTAAAACAATGTAAGGTTAGAGTGTTTAAGCTGAAAATTCTCTTTAGATTCTATACAACGTTTAATTAGTAATTTGACTTCTACCATTTTGATATTTAATTCTTTCACTGGCTATAAAGAAAGCTAAATGACCAACAAATGACCAAATTCTCTATTTAAATAACAAAATAAAAGGTCTATCAAAAATATAATGTTACTACTAACACTCACTGTAAAAGGGGAGGTAGATCTGCTCTCTATGTGAGGGTCAGCGTGTGGTTTCTGGTTGCTATTCATAGTGAAGATTGAATATATGCCAGGGAATATTTGTAAACATTCAAGTTCTTCATGGAATTTCTTATTATACTTGTCACAACTGCCTAATTCCCAGAGTTAAAGGGTAACAAAGGGTGGATTTAAAGTGGTTTCCTTATGTAAAATCAAGTTACTCGCTAATTGACAACATTATCTTTAGTTACTTATTAATAATATTATCGTTTAACTGGCAGTAAGGACCAGCAGAGATCTCTCTGGGAAAAGCAATAGGCAAAAGGACAAAATTAATTCATCTTGACATTCTCACTACACATGCTAGATCCAATATAAAGTGCTTGAGCACATGTGATCAAACTTCCAAAGTTCAGAGATAGTCTCTTAAGCAACATCTTAGCAGGGAGAAAAAAAATATGAATCTCATCCTAGACTTTCAAAATTCTCACAATGAATCATCCTTTTCAAAGCATTTAATCCTTTAAAAGGATTTTATTTACATTTTTTTCACAGAAAAAGCAAGAAGATGGCTCACATCCTGAAACTCTAATTTTACATCAATAAAATATTTTCAAAGAAATGCATGATTTTATAATCCATATTGGGCTTTAATCTCTTTGTTTGAAATAATTAAAAAAAAATTAAAGTGTAACATGTTTTCTTTCCAATGATAACATCTTATGAAAAGATAACCCAAAATCTATAGTTGTCACATCTTCTACCATAAGAAAGGAAAGATGACAGAAGGAAATTAGTCATATAAACAATGTCACAAAGGATAACCCCAGTATCTCAGTTATTTTTTTCCACTATGTATTCAATTAGGTGGGGAGGGATTATAGATTCAACAGCTGTTAAGACAATTATTTCTTCATGCAATAAAAAGCTTCAGAATAAAGAACCTGGTCTCTGGGTTGCAGTTACAAAGGTGATTTGTGTTGCCACGTTGGGCTCAGCCAAGGATGTAGAAGAAATATTTCTCATCTTCCATGTTTGAACATCTTGTTACAGGTGTTACTTCTTACCACCCATCCATGAGTCTGGTCCCCAAACACCTTACCTACTACAGCCTCTGTGAATTTCCCTTCTGTAGGAAGAGGAAAGTACTGGTTTGGAGACACGTTGCTGCCATATCCCAGGAGAAAACCTTCCAGCTTTACGTTTGGATTTGGACGCAGGAACTTCAAGAGGATGGAGTCGCTGGTGGTATTGATGTGCACTTTCAGGCTTGGCTTTTTACCTGATCATAAAAACATGGGTAAGTGCCTGATATTCCACCCCCTCCTCATACTACAACCACCACTGCTCAGCAACCTTTGTCTGCTGGAGGCATTACTCATACAACAAATGCTGTTTCTTTGGCTTCTTAGTATGCTTAGTATGACCAAAACATTGGCTCACATTAAAATCAAGGAAAATGTGCTTAATAATGCATAAATCAGACTAAAATAACAATCAAAATATTGAGAGGTCTAATTCTTGATAGTTTGTGACTGAAGGGGTAAGTTGGGAGGGGGAGTGTTAGGTGGAGGTAGGGGACTCATTTTTTCCGAAGTAGGCCAAAATATTCATTTTATATTCATTAATAAAATGTGGTGCAAGGTTCTGAGGTTTCTTACTGGTAAAATCTAACCAATGTACCTTAAAATATCTCAGCATCCTTGGGATGCTCTCCAGACCCTTACCCACAAGTTTTGGTAACAGAGCAGGATATGGAGGAAAAAAGATTTCTGGTACAGGACTTGTTAAGGTGCTGAAATGGGTGATGTTGCATGCAAAAACCCTTGAAAACCACAATAGGGTGTCAGATCCTCAGAAGTGGAGTTATGTGTGGTTGAGAACTAACATGCGTGTGCTGAGAAATAAACTCTAGTCCTCTACAAAGGTACAAAGTCCTCTCAGCCACTGAATCTGATCTCTCCAGACCACCATGTGTTCTTTAATCTACTGTTAATTTGTTTCTTTAAGGAGCCAAGCCTATTTAAATGGTGCTTCTTAGTAGAGGCCTCATTCATGATGTTATATAAAATATAGTCTAATACTTTTCTCAGGCGATTCAAATTTCTGGATTATAAAACATGTGTGCTTCAAAAGATTAAGGTCATGAGTTTTCTCTTCATTCTGCGAATATTTTTGCCCTTTTAGACGACTACCTTTACTGATTTAACAATTCACATCCTGTTTCTCATTTATTAAAGTCATATGTTGAATAAATACTAACCACCACATCAGTACAGCATGAGCCCCCACAATAGTAATGCCTAAGATCTTATTGTACCTCACCTCAAATTATCTGAATAATCTTGATCAATGTAGGATCAATGTGCTAGGCTTTGTGTGGGGAATGTTCTTCTGAGACCTTGCAAGTTAATGTTTTGTCCCAGGCTGGTGGATCAAGTCACTGAGGGTAGACCATGAGAACTTTGACTTCAGCTGTAGATTAATCCTTTGAATGATTTGTAATAGGGTAACATTAATAGGAAATGGTAAAAAACAGAAGGTGGGACCTGTGTGGAGGAACAATGTCACTAAGGGCATGTTCTAGAACATTCCATCCTATCACTGGCCCTACCCTGTCTCTCTGCTTCTTGGTAAACAATATTGCTCTACAATGTACATTCAGCACAGTGTTCTGCCCCACCACAAGCACAAGGCACCTAGGCCAGCTACAAATGCACTGAAACCTATCAAAGCATGAACCAAAGAAACTCTCCCTTCCTTTTAATATACTTCTTTTAGATATTTGTCACAGTGACAAGAAGCTAACTAACACAGGTACATAAAAGGATTGCATTAAGCCTTTGAAAGAAGAAAAGTATTTCCTTCAGGAGAGCCATGCTACTGGACTCACTTCTATCTCAGCAGTCAGGAGGATAAGTCCTGTGCATGTACATATTACTTTCAACTTCCCCCAAACAAAATGATTTTACAAACATTTTCATTCCTGGTTATTGAAAATCATAGACACTGAGTATGGTGGTTTGAATATGCTTGGCCCAGGGAGTGTCACTATTAGGAGGTGTGGCCTTGATGGAGTAGGTGTGTGTCATTGTAGGTGTTGGCTTAAGACCATCCTAGCTGCCTAAAGTTAGTCTCTTTATAGCAGCCTTCAGATGAAGATGTAGAACTCTCAGCTCCTCCTGCACCATGCCTGCCTGGATGCTACCACATTCCTGCCTTGATGATTATGGACTGAACCTCTGAACCTGTAATCCAGCCCCAAGTAAATGTATAAGATTTGCCTTGGTCATGGTGTCTGTTCACAGAACTAAAATCCTAACTCAGACACTGAGTGACTTATTGAAAATCAAAAGAAGTAGCTTCATAGTTAATTTAGTTTAGTTCTTCTAAATGATGGCAATGGCAACTGGATGCACTCATGGTGTCCATCACTTTGTCTGGTCAAAACTAAGTCTCAAGGTTCTTGCTTCCTGGATTAGCCCAGCCTTATTCTCACCAAGGCCACTGCTATTACTCAATGACATTAGGCATGGTCAAACCATGGACCTCATCTTGAAGGCTTTGGTTTGTCTTAATTTTACCAGGTTTTAATTAAATGATATACAATTTAGAAAAAAATAGATTTTGTCCAATTCAGTTTTCCCCTTTAATCAACATCCTTGCACTGGCCATAGTACTACTCCATTTTTTTTTCTCAATAGAACAGGTGACATGTAAGTTACAAATACATTTTCCTGCTTTAGATGGTTGTCAGTTCTCACAAAAAGTTAAAACACAGCAGTCTGTTGGCAGGATAATTAAAAAAAAAAACTTTTTAAGACCCATCCCATGGGCAAGGACCAATCCCTGACACTACTGTTTATACTAGTATTCAATGATACTTTATACTTCTGAACAATGCTCTAATATCTGGGACTCATATCTCTGTATCACACATTAATTTTAATCTTTAATGATAAATAATCTCTATTATGAATAATTATTGATTCTATCATGAATGTTGAACATTTAGACACTTAAATATAATTTGTCATTTACAAAGTTGGCACTCAAAAACTGTTTAATCAAGTTACCAAAAATTCATAATGCTTTATTTAGGTGAGTTTATGGTTTTTGAGTTGGTCTGGATTCATAGATATCTTTGACCACGTGTGGACAGAGGGATACTAGTTGGACACATTTGATGATTTAAATCTCATTCATGTAATAAAAATTATCTTTCAGCATTTAGTCATAGTTCCACTTCTGGCAAATATTGTAGATAAAACAGAAAATAGCACACTACTATACAACCTTAACCAAAATAATGCATAAATAAACAACAAATATATTACCCCAAAATGGTCAGGAGTACAGAGAAGAAAAGACTACAGGAAGAAAATTTTATTGCATGTGACAGTAAACAAAAATATATTTTAGGAAATCAATAATAGACTGCTTTGGAAAAGCTGCACATTGGCACAGTACATTCTTGGACCCATGACAGTGGTTTCGA
The DNA here is from genome assembly GCF_004785775.1 of Grammomys surdaster. NCBI lineage: Eukaryota > Metazoa > Chordata > Mammalia > Rodentia > Muridae > Grammomys > Grammomys surdaster. The sequence continues at coordinate 3,661,628 of NW_021621192.1, forward strand.
ATCCTCTATTTGCAACACCCAACAGTATCTCTAAATATTTCAAAGTATTGTGAAATTCTAAAAACAACTAAATAAAATGTCTTCCAAAGCAAAATTAAAATTAGCCCATTTTTAAATCTTAAAGGTAAATATATGCATTAAAAACATGGTGTGAGATTGACAAACTAGACAAAAGGAAGAGACAGCACTGTCAGCTCAAAGAACTCTGATTACCAGACCAACCAAAGGAGGGAGGCTGCCTGGCTGCTGCGGGCTGTGGACAGGTTCTAGTTTTGCAAAGAAACATCCTGGCCTGGGATAAAATTCAGTCACAGAAGGCGTACCAGAGTTGAAGCAACACCAAAACAAACAGTAACAACAAACCAAAGCACCACCAACAAAAACAGTATCATCAACACCACCAACAAAATTTGTACTTTGGTAAAAAGCAGCAAAGCCATTACAGCCATCCAGTCACAGACCTCAGAAAAAGAAATCAACATTAAAATACATTTGGCAAAATTCTTTTCACATCTAATCTCTCATAAAGACATCTTACACTTTCCAAGTATTATACAACATAGTAAAACTTGTTGATATCATGCTGGTCAAGATGATAAAATTCTTGAGACAAGAAGATCACTGATATTTGCTTTTCAGACATCTTAGCCGAAAACAAACTCTAAATTCAGGAAGAAACCCTGTTCCAAGGAAAGACGTCAGAAAATGATTGAAGCATATACCAGACAGCATCCTCTAGCTTCTGCATACCTATATATGTGTATACACATGGGTACTCCATGCACTCAAGCATGTACCACATACACATAAACATACACCCCATATACAGATATACAAACATACAGAGACAGTCATGCAGAGAGAGGGGGGAAGAAGGGGGATAGAGAGAGAGAGAGAAATAGAGAAGAGAAATTATAGATATCATACAATTAAGTGAGCATAGCTATGCATTGTCCTACTATGTGCAAGTCATAATTTACCATTTCTTGGTCAGTACCATTAATCAAAGGGAAATAAAAATTAAAACCACACTGATGTATAAGGGTTCACATTAAAGTAGCAGGAAGTTAATGATATATCAAGTACAATTTGGAGGCCTTTTACATTTTAATTGGGAGTGTTAGTTAGAGAAGAGTTGAAAAGTTACCAAAGAGCCAAGCAATTTCAACTCTAGCTATTGCACATAGGAGAGATGAAAACACATCTATGTAAAACATGTATGAGAACATTCAAAACAATCTTAAACTGGAAACAAACCCAAAACACATCAATGGCTGAGAGGATAAGCAAACTATGTATCATTCATACAATTGGATATGATTCAGTAATAAATTACTTACGTATGAAAAGGCAGGCTAAAGCTTTATTCTGGCATGCCACCTCATAGGATGGAAGAGAGCTTTCCTCCTTATACGGAAACCTTCTAATAGAAGGACATTCAAGCATGTTGCCATTACAACACTGGTAGAGTTAGCTTTAGTCATGTGTAGTATTATTTATCATTCAACACACACACACTAAATCAAGTTTTGTCAGAAAGCACTAACTTTCAAATGCACTCTATTAAAGCATTCCAGTGTATTACTAACACAGAATATTAGGGAGCTATCAAGACATGCCATCTTAGTATTTTTTATTAAGGACATATGTGACAGTATATTGAAAAACTTTCAAAAACATAATTGAGAGCTTAGATTGTATCCCAGTAAATTCTCATGCTAAGATATACCAACCATAATGTTAACTTAAGCCTTGACAATAATTTACCATTTGCCTTGGTTTTTAGGGATTGAAACTCAGATCATGGAATAAAGGTTTGGTGCTCAATTGATTCTCTCTGTTGTGGTTTTATAAGACAAATAAATGTGTTAACAGTTTTGGTAATTTTTCTGCAATATCCACAGAATAGCTAGGGAGGGAAAGGCCAGGAGACCATTACTTGCTTGTTTCTGGACCCATGTGATAGATGGCAGGACCTTCTTGCCAACAACAACATCCTAAAAGGCAAGGATGCTAGTGGGAAAAATTTTTTAAAGGTTTATTTTACTTTATGTGTATGCCTGGTGCCCGCAGAGATCAGAGGAGGATGTCCTGATCTCCCGGAACTGGAGTTAAAAGACAATTGTGAGCCAGCTTGTGGGAGCTGAGAACCGAACTGAGGTCCAGAAGAGTAGCAAGTATTGTTAAACACCGAGTCTTCTCTCCAGCTCTCTGGTAGAAATTTTATATAAAGTAAAAAGGTAATTTCAGTTCAATAATTTAAGGAGAGTACAAAGATTTAATGTCCCTATTAATTAAATAGTATTCAATGTTATTTAAACTGCTTTCACCAGTTCTGAAATAGCCAGATATTTAGATGATCTTCCATGAACAGTACAGTCTAAATGAAGTAGTCATGGGGATGAGAACAACTAGGCCTCTTCCACCATGGCATGAGACTGTACCAGAATGTGGAAGAAATTGGATTACCTCCACAGTGTGTGTGTGTGTGTGTGTGTGTGTGTGTGTGTGTGTGTGTGTAAAACTGCTGTTATAAACATTCCCAGAGTTGTTGTCAGGAAAATTCTTTGTAATTTTTAAGTGAAGGATGCGGGTGGCATGCTTCCTGGAATAGTGTGATGCAGACAAACACTTTGGACACTGTGAACCCTAACTTACAAATGAAACTCATTCACCATATATATAAAACACATGTTGAAGCAGAGCTATAAACAGGGACAATGAAATTAAAGAGTTCACAATGTTCAGGAGATAAATTAACAACAGCACACAGTACCCAAGACAGTATCAACAAAGCAACCTTACATGTGACTTACCAATACAAATATGAAAACACAATTAAAATACAAAGAACTTATAAAGAACAATTTTGAGAACTCTAAAGAAAAATGACACTGTAAAAATTAGAGAGGAAAACAAATATTGTTATAAAAGTTCTGTGAGCCTCGTGAACATCCCCAGTGCCAGAGAACTGGATCTTTAAATTAAAAAAAGAAAACTCAAAATTTGAATTTATGCATCCATGCTGATCTATTTGTAGGTATCATAAGCTATACTTCCTCATGATCCCTGTTCCGGGACAAAATAGGCCCCTCCTTCTTTAGGACAAAGATAGTGAGCCAGCCAGCTGCTGAAGACTGGGTGCCCACAGGCAACATGAACTCTCAGAATGTAGGAAACACACACGTGTTCACCTGGAGACCTCTGTGCACACAAACGCTCCTGAGTGACTCTCACGGGGCATGATTCTAAGGAGTCAGCTTGCTATTTATAAGGACATTAAATACACCAAATATCCAGGAGATGTTTGCTATTAAATATATAATGTTTGAATCCAGCACTATCCAAAGTCTGAAGGGGAAAATGTTTTTCCTCCTAATAGAGCGATTTCTATGTTTGTGGTGGAGATGGGTCTCGCTTCAGCTGAAGCAGCCACAGTTTCCACCTAGGTCAGAATCCCCAGTGTTTTGACTGCTTGGGCCAACACTTCCCAATCGAGTGACTCTAGAGGAATGAGTGACAGACCAAACCTGCCAGGGCTGACATCCCAATACCATTCTACAATGTTAATAGTTTTACCAAGGGAGTCATAACTGCATGGCCTGGATTATAACTCAACTGAGAGCCAGGGAAGAAAATTGCTTCTCATAGACGACTCTCTAAATTAACAAACTATCGCTCTTATGGAGGCCTCGATCCTGAGATGTAGACTGTCTTACTAACATATAAGCCTTTGATCCGATTCTATTAAAACCGCTCTTTAGTCTGAACAATAATAGTTTGGAGAAGAAGGGGTGAGGGAGAAAATGGGAATGACAGATATGTACGATCAATGACCATACATTGTCTGTATGCTCATGAGGGCAAGTCTTCAAATGAAAAGAAATATACACATAGTTTACCTTTGCGGCCAAGAAGGCAATGGTTTGATCAATTTTGTCTCCTCTGAAACACATGCAGAAACCTAAGTCCCACTGAAAACACTGTAGGGTGTGGAACCCAGTGGGAGATTAACTCCTATTGGACTGCAATAATGCCACTCTCCAAAGGTGAGCTCTGCCATCTCCTACTCTGCTGTCCTCTGGTTGGTCTCCCTGTGATGAGCCAGCAGGAAGGCCTATCTACAAAGCAGTGCCTTCACAGAGGCTGAACTTCACAACCTGGGATCTTGGAGCTGATACATTTCTGATTATTGCTGCTTACCTAGTCTCCATGACATGTGTACACTTGCTGATCTGATTTTCAATTCCCACTATTCTCTAACTACTAGATACTTGGTATTAATGACTTCTTTGAATGCAATGATTAGATTCCAGAATATTGTGTTGACATCTAGGTAAATTGAGTCTACCATGACTAATGAACAATACAAGTATAACCACAGTAGAAGGATTTTTTTAAAATGCAGCTAAAAGAAAAGATCTTCAAAGAATATGTCCCTTCAGTAAGCAAGTCACAAAATTCTTGATATATATATTGCCATGTGAGATAACATGGTGAGAAACTAAGGAATGCAGCTGTCAAAGCTAGTTTGTGATACTTTTGTACCATTTAGAAAACGTGTAGATTCTTTGTAATTGCTTAAAAGAATATATAGGTTTGTTGCTGTTTTTGTTGTTTTCAAGGTTTTTTTTACTTATTCACTTTATATCCCACTCAATGCCCCCTCCCTGTTAGCCACCCCCAGAATTCTTCCCCCATCCCCCACCCCTTCTCCTCTGAACAGGTGGGGGTCCCCTGAGTATACCCCAACCCTGGCATTTCAAGTCTCTGTGAGGCTACACACTTTCTTTCCCACTGAGGCTAGACAAGGCAGTCCAGCTAGAAGAACATATCCCATGTACAGGCAAAAGCTTTCAGGATAGCCCCTACTCCAGCAAATGTACATATGTCATGGAGACTAGGTTAGCAGCAATAACAAGAAATGTATCAGCTCCAAGTTCCCAGGTTGTGAAGTTCAGCATCGAGGCACTAATGTGTAGACAGGCCTTCCTGCTGGCTCATCAGCTGGGAGACCACTAAACCACCTCCGGAGTAGGTGATGGCAGAGCTCACCAGCTGAGAACCATTATTCTTTACAAATTGGATGCATCAAAAACAAAGCTGATGCACCTCAAATCACTTTTTTAAAAGACTCTATTTATAGATAATATCAAGGGAAAAAAAGACCTAAACCACAACTCTGCTAAGTTTCCTATCATAGAAACTATATGAGTGTGTGTGTGTGTGTGTGTAGTATTATATAATATATAGCATGCATGCATGAAATGTTCAATGAATATATGTAGTGCATATTAATTATGTTCACACACCCTTCTTTCGTTCCTCTAACTACCCCCTAGTCCTTTTGAAGAAATTCTCTGAATTATGGTTTTGTAGAGCTAAAATTTTGGGAAATAGACAAAAGTAATATGTTTGATAATTTGGGAATCAAATCAGCTTCTAAGAGGTCAAGAAGAATATTTCCTAGCATTTAACAAAATTCCAAACACATACAAAAGTTGAAAACCACATAGAAAACTTGCAGCTTCTTTGCAGTTTTGAAAAACATCCTGGTTGTTGTTGTTGTTGTTGTTGCTGTTGCTGTTGCTGTTGTTGTTGAGGGAAGACATCAGCAGGCTAGAGAAGTTAACAGAATTCATTTCCCTTCCTTTTGTTCACACAATCTATTTGGTTAACTTTCCAAAGGGTCTGATGCTCCTTTCTCTCTCTTTTTTTTAATTCAAGTAACTCCAAATTAGGTATAAAATAATTTTCATCCACCAAAGTAGAAAACACATCACTAATATTACAAGAATCCTTGCATGCAGAAGATTCAACACCACCACTGTGAAGACACTGTTCTACAGAGTAAATGGCATTTACTCATTAACAATGAAATACTGCATCATTCATGAAAAAAATCATCATCGACCGGTCACAAAACTGCCTTCCATAATTTGGATCATTTCTTTTCCTTAAGTGTCAAATAAAAACATGAGACGGAGCAAGAACAAGTCAGTTCCTGGATCTGCCATTGGTTATTCAGCCATTCATGCATATCTTCAGGAGTTGTTTATAACTCACTTAGTTCATAAGTACCCAGTGCTGACAAGAGTGCTTTGACATTTCACAGTGTTTAAAGGCTTTCCTTGGGCTGGTGGAAGTAGCTAAACTGTCATTAAGACATAAGCAATCGACCTTATGCATTAAGGCATAATAGGCCATGAGACTTAGTAGGTCTTTAAGAAAGTCCATTGCACATTTGACTCTACAATAATGGAGTCCCATCTTACTGATATAAAAGAAACAGAAAGGATTCTGGGATAAACTTTATATAGTCTGTGGTATCCTGTTACAACATAAAACAAAGACTTGGGACTCCTTCTGACTAAGCTTATTTCAATAATTATTTTAATATATAATAGCCCCCATTTGTTTAGAAGATAGGATATTTTGTAAAACAGTTCAACAAACACTGGTATTCTTAGCAATAACTATAGTATAGGCTCAAGTACTGGCTTGTGTTTTTATTGTCTAGTTATTTCAGCTTTAAGGCTATATTTTAGTCCATAGTAATTATATATTTATTTATCTCCAAATTAATCAACTCTAGAAAGATTAATGTTAGGGTAATATATACTTAAAATTAAAGTGGCATTTGGCATAAACTTTGGCCTCAGCATCCAAATGCTACAGTTAAGGTTCTTATGGTTGTGATAGTAAATTCCTGTCTGAGATATTGCTATTTTAAACACCTAAACTACTTTTCAAACGTTAATAAAATGTAAAATTTTTAGTTCACAAACAAATGTGTGTGCGCGTGCATGTGTGTGTGTGTGTGTGTGTGTGTGTGTGTGTGTGTGTGTTACTCCTAACATCTGCTACAATTTTGGTTAATATAGCATTTGAATTTTTGTAGGTAAGGAGTAGAAAACCTGAGACTTGACATCATTTCCTGCTCATCTCACATTATTAACATTTCTCAGTTTCGTAAGGTGGGGGTGACTCAAGTTTTGGCTTGAAAGAGAATTCTATAACATTTTTTTAAAATATTAGCAAAAATTTAACTGAAAAATTTAACTGAATGAAACCATGTGAAAAAGCAAACATCATCCTGACTTAAATCACATGAGTAAGTTGTACGTTCTCTTAGAATTCAGGTTTCTAGTGTGGAAAAGTTTGTGGGGTTTTTTTTCTCATGTGAAGAGCACATATTCCGAAAGAAATTTCATCCCTTCTAGTAAAAACAAATCTATACTTTGAAATAAAAAAATAAGATTTCCTTTAGGGATTACAAGAACTACTCCTGGGAGATCAATCCTTAGACAGAGAACACGGAAGTTCCTAATGTGGCATAAATTGATTTTTAAAATAACCAGGGAGAGAATCCAGGAGACACAACAGGATGGAGGGGGTGAGGTTGACATAGTAAAGACTAGTGGGTGGTAGAGACCATGATGCTGAGAAAATGGCAGATGCCAACAAAACAATTCATTGGTAGAGGGAAATAGACACGTGAGAATACCAGGATAAAATTCCAAGATTATACCACTGAGGTGGTCCTGTCTTCCACCAATAAGCAATTGCTATGACCTGGGGGAGTGGGGCAGTGCATACAACAAATGGTTAGAAACTAGTCTGCAGAACCACAAGGCTGTGTAGGGAAGGAAGGGTCAGAGCAATGTTCTTGACCATAAGACACCCCATGAGCAGAGGTGAAGAATGGTGGTTGTTACTGAGTTCAGGGTGCAGTGGGTCAAGGAGTGTAAAACTAAGTAGTAGAGTCGGATCATGTAGGGCCCCTGTGGGCCACATAAAAGTTCAATCACTGTGAAAGAAGTCAGCCAAAAGTATGTTCCTGAACTAAATTCATGTGTGTGTGTGCCCACATGCACACTCACAAACACACACATATCACATTTCTGAGAAATTAATAATCCAAAATTTAAATAGTAGGGAATTACAGATAAATATGGTTAAAAATACTACCTTTTGCTTCCTTAACACAAGCAGCTAAAGTGTTCGCAGCCATATTTAAACAGAACACTTTTAGATGAAAGGCACTGAAGATATCTTATCGTCGACAACATAATGAAACTCAACCATTCCAAGTCCCTGAAAACCAAATGTGCTGTTCAAGTAGGCTATTCTCAGTTCTATTTTAAACCATAAGCTAAATGAAAAATAAAGCAATTGGCACTTAATTGTCTCTATTGATATGGGCTGATGACTTTTCTACTCAATGACTCAATCTACTCTGATCCCCAGAGCAATTGCATTTCACTGTCAAATTTAAATGACTATGTTCCCAGGGATCCCCACTCACCTTCTTTACTAACATAACACTCCCCATAAGCCAGTGCTTACTGTTTGCAGTTTATTCCAGTGTGCATGGTACTACTCAGTGAAAGTTCTCCCTGATGGCGCTCTGTTCTCTAATAGGAAATGGCATTTCATCTCTAGTCTACAAATAGTCTCTTATGTTTTCGTCAAAACTGCCTTTCTTCCTTCTCAATTAGCATGAAATCTTTGTTTTATGTTTTAGGCATTTATTATACAAAATAATAGTTTTAGGCTACAGTGTTTAACAGTATATTGTATACTTTTAAATGGTGAATATACTCTATTTTCTTACCACACACAGAAAAATCTATAGACATAATTAACATTTTTATCCTGCCTTTAACAGCGTATTACATACTTTTAAATGTTGAATATATACTATTTTATTACCATATAAAAAATCTTTAGGTGTGATTAACATTTTAATTAGCTTTAATTAGTCATTCTACAATGATATATATTTCAAAACATCATATTGTATGTCACAACTATAACAATTGCCTGTCAACCAAAAGATAATGAAACAGTAAGAAAAAAATCTATTTATATGTACATGTTTACTGTATTATTCATGCTAAAGAAAACCCTAGTTATAATGATAGTATAAAATTTATAATTTGATCTACTGGCATTTATTGTTTTGATTTTTTTTAAGTAAAAGGAATGGTTATTTTTTGTAATTAACTTTTAGGAAGAGGCTCCTGTACAAGGTTCTCTGTAAGAGCTTGTAAGACATTTCATCCCTGAATGGCCAGTCTCTCCATTAAAGTAGAGATACATTTTCTGTACTAACTTTAATTTTATGTCTGTAAACCCCTTAACTCCTCTGAGCTGCTTACTTACTGTTTCCTCTCCCTGTCTCTCTTTCCAACTCTAAAGCCTCATCTTGCATTCCCTGGATGTCACCTTTGACTCTTCTCATGCCACATAGACTATCATGCCCTACAGAGGGCACCTGCTCCCCTGTAGGAGGAAGCACTACTCCAGATCCCAGACTCTGTATAGACACAATATCTGAAGGCCCCAAAGGCTACCTATCAGTCTTACACATTTTTGTGCTTATCATCTTTCCCACTCATCATTGTCTACTCTGGGTTGATCAAGTACAAAACATGACAAAGTACTGTTACTTCCTTTTTCTTCCTTTTGGAGGCTGGAAAAACAATAGCAGACCCCCTACTCCTTATAGAATAAAGATATTTTAGAAAGCTGTGCTTATAAACGGGGCAGGGGGAATTAAGTCTAGCAACACACAGATGCAGGTACAGGGTAAACAGCGTTGTGTGACTATAAAAGACTGTGTACCCTCACACCTCAATGGAGAGAGACGCTGATCTGTAAAGAGTTCATTTGAGAGCCCCCAAGGTGGTGCATCAGATAAATGAATGAGCTTGCCATCCAGTCTGAGGATCTGAATTTAATTCCTAGGTCTGATGGGGTAGAAGTACAGCTGGCTCCTGAAAAATGTTCTCTGCTTTTCAGATGTGCACCATGCTGGGTACACATGAAAAAGGCAGGAGGCAGGCAGGTATGCAAGAAAGGAGGGAAGGAAAGAGGGGAAGAGAGAGAAAGAGAGTGATGGAGGAAAACAGTGAGGGAGGAAACTAAGAGTTCATTTCAGGGATGAAGAGATGGCTCATCAGTTAAGAGTACTTGTTGCTCTTGCAGAAGACCCTGCTTCAGTTCTTAGGACTGACATAGCAACTCACAAATGTCTGTATTTCTAGATTTAGGAGATCTGACACCTTCTGACTTCTGTGGACCAGGCACGCACATAGTGTCCCTACATTCATGCACGCAAAACACTCATAACAACATAAAAATAAAAATTGAGGAGTTAATTTTTAAACACAGTAACAGCTATGAGCAAAAAGTTTGCAAAGGAAGACTGGATCTTTTTCTGAGGCACACACGACAGTATTTTTCCAACCATTGCTCAGAGGCAGCAATACTATTTTTGTCCTGGAAGACATTAACAGACAGTTGGAGAGGCTACCAATACACGGGATGATTGAGATTTATTGAATTTAGAGAGAGCAGAGAGTATTTTACAGAGAAATGTTCATAGGGGAGAATGGACTTCAACTCAGCTTTGAGAGTAAGTGTCAAATCAAACCCAAGATTTCGAAGAGCAGTCAGTTTTATTTTTTTAAATGGTCAGGGCACAGCCCACATAGAACTGAAAATCCTGAACATAGCTACAAAAAGCAAATAATCCACTCCGGTTGAGACGCAAGGATCATATTCATAAATACTGGCAGCAGAGGAGTTGGAAAAATCTTGAAAACAAATTTTGTCTGTTCTTCTCTGTCCCTCTTGTGAAGACACTGGGCAGATACGCCAGGGCCAGACTGGGGATTTTGTTTTGTTAGCAATGAACCACTGTTCTCCATGTCAAATTCAAGTGTGATAAGCAGAGGCCTCAATTCACTAACCACAGACACAGTCCTTCTGGTGTCCATCAGTCCATTCTCCTTGCAAACATGGCATTTGGCAAGAGGCATGAGATGCTTGTCTTTGGAGCTAGCTCAGTGGTCATCTGAAAGGCTTACAGCTATTCACTAATGTGGCATAATAGCCTCAAACTTGGAATCAGCAACACAAACAGGAAGTGTTAACTTCAGACAAAAAGGCAACAACTCTGGGGGCTTTTGGCAAAATTCTAAGACAGGATTAAGAGGGCTGGAAACCATAAAATTCTGGAATTGCCCTTTGGACAGAATTTTTCTGGCCAGCCATTGGTCATGGAATCACTTATAATCAATTTCAGGATTATTTTCTTTTGTGTGCTTTTCCTACATTCCTTTCATTACATTTATTTTTAGGATGGTGACTCCCTGGCAGCTTCTCCTTCATTCTTCAGTCCTTTCCTTTCCTCTTTGCTGCTATGATCCAACAGAGTAAGTGAAGTAGCAATAGACTAAGTTCAACCAGGCAATTGTAGGTACTTTACAGTGCATTTCAGCCAATCCTTACAAAGAGCATGTGGCATGAAGCTAACCAAGGCCCAGACAGTTCTTAGACCATGATAGCAGATCCAGGTGGGCAATCTTCGAACAAAACTTGTATTTGTTTGTGCCAAGAGATTAGTTTATCTGTATTAGTTCTGATAAGTTCTGATGAGGCACAAAGCATCCCCCACCCCCATCATTCTGAGTTGAAACTGAAGCCTGAGATACCAGGCATGGAAGCCCATGTGGGAAATCTGTATTAGTGGCTCACTGTTATCAGAAACAGCATGTTTCCACTAGGCCCAGGGAGAAGCAAATATGCTTATCATTCCTTGCGTTTTTTAACTTTTAGTTTTTACAGGATCATAAAACGTGACTAGTGAGGATTAGACAGGGATACTAAGACGTGCTTCCTCTCATCAAGTCAGCAGAATCTTTCCATAACCACACAGAGAGCAACCAGCACACACGTCAGCAGGAAGGAGATGTAGGCTGCATATGGAGAATCCAAGCTGTGTGTTTTTTTTCTAGAATGAGGAGCTTGTTGTCTGCCCAGTAAAGCTGCAGATTTAGCCCAGGAAGGAAACATGGAGACCATGTCTATACTTGACCCACTTCATGGCAAAGTACTGTCAGAACAGTATCATTTAGGTTAGGGCATGGTCTAGCCCTAAAAGCCATCCTTCCTGAGATATGGGTGGGGCTTTTAAAATTGTGATGCTGAACTCTACTGTCAATGACTGTGTTGACCCACTTTTGTCTTGCAACACATTCATACAACTTTTTCCTCCAGCAAATGATACTTTCCTTACCCAGGGCACATGAAAGGAGTGTGTCTCCGGCTCCCTGAGATTAGTCACGGTCATGTAATTAACCCTCAGTACCTGGCCATTCACTTAAGGGAGCCATTTACTTAAGGGAAGTGGTCAGGTTAGCAGCGAGAACTGTTAGGGTAAGAACTTTTACTCACTTTCCCTCTTGTACTGGTCAGAGTACACCAACCAGAGGGAGCTTGAGTCCTGGTTATTACAAAGAACAGAAAGCTAGTCATATTAATAAACATGTGGTTGAGCAATACATGTGCTTTTGTTGTTTTGAAGCCATCAGGAGTTGAGATAGCTACCAACACATAATCTAAGCAATCTGACAACCGCAGATGTTGGAAAACACCGTGAAGGAAAGTGGAGTCATACGCCCCTGAGGAGGGGTGAGTGCGTGCAGGCCCACAGCCTTTGCTTGAGAAGGGAGACAGCTTCCCTTTAGGATGAGACACAAAAGAAGTTAAGGAGCTAATCATTCAGTTATGTCAAGGAAGAACATTCTAGGTGGAGGGAACATGAGATATAAAGTCCAGAGAGAGGAATATGGCTGGAGAAGACAAGAGAGAAGGAAGCCATTAGAGGTAAACTGAGACAAATTTATAAACTGTTGGACAGACCTTGACTCTGTGAGCTCAGGAATGTTTAGGTCCCATCAATCATTTGTTTATCAGATTCACTCTGGGTGCTGCACCAAGGCTGTTCTGGAAGGTATATGTGAACTGTCACAGAGTGACAGCAATTACATAATAGATGAGTGTCTGCTTTGAATAGGAGAGAACATGACTGAGAAAAATATTCCCGACAATTCTGTATAAAATCTGAAAAGAAAGCTTCAGAGACTTGTAACTGCATCAAGTGTGGTACATGAGAGAGAGGGACTGGAAGGGCTACAGATATGTTTAGAGGTCTTTAGGTGAGCGAACAGAAAGGTAGCAGAGTATCTAATGGAGTTAGCAAAGACCATAGCAGAAGAAAGGCTGGGGTACAGTATTTTCTGGAACCTCATTTGAGAGATGCTGAATCTTAGATGTTGGTTAGAAAACCAAGGAGAGACATTAAATGGGGAGTCAGTTAAGTGGATCTGATCCTGTGATAGAAAATTTCAGCTTGTTGTATTTAGATCGTTTTAAAATCATGAGACTGGATGAGATCATCAAGAGAACGAGGACACAAGAGAAGAGATCCAATGTCTCAATCCTGAGACGTTCAGTTTAAGAAACTAGTTAGATGAGAATGAATCAGCAAAGGAGACTGAAGAGCAGCCAGTGAGCAAGGAGCAACAGCAGACAAATGTGGGAAAGCCCCAAGACGTGAAGCCACCTGCCAAGGAGAATCATGTGTGACTCTGATCGTGGGCTAAGGGCTCACAGCTCAACTCATGAGGCAGGGAGATTGTGCCAGAGCTCGGCATACAAGCTTACTAGCATTGGTGGGATTTATCATAAAATTAGTCCAAATTGGAAACATGTGGCTTGCACTATAAATGATAAATCAACCAAGACAACAGAGAACAAAAGAGAGAGTGGGGGAGGGGAGGAGAATGAGTGGGCATGACAGCCAGGAAAACAAACAAGTTCGTTGTAGCCTTGCTTCATTAGGAAGAATATTCTTTGAGGATGTACTTAGCCAGAGATGCAAGCCATATACAGAATTCTTAACTACAGTAATTTTACCATTAATAAAGGCCCCATGCATATCCACAGTTCTAAATCAGGAGTGTGTGTGTGTGTGTACAAGTATGTTCCAAACCTTCTTGAAAATGCTGAACTTCTAATTTCCACGTACTATCTAGCAAGTTCTAATGGAACTTCCTTCCTAAATTTATAACAATGCAAATAAAAAGTGTCAAGATAAGTCTCAGCACATACCATATTTAAAACTGATAAAAGTTGAGGCTATAGAAAGACCTGAAATCTAAGAAAAGACAAGAACACACAAGGAGAGATGTCTCTGCTTGTAAAAAGAATTTGGTTAAAATTTTTAATGAATTCCTAAAGGACAGTCCCCCCACCCTTGAGAGCTAGGGACTCATGGTTTGGGCCCAACATGTACTCTTCCATGAGCCTCAGTTACAGGAATGGTTGGTTGACAGGGGCAACAGTTCTGGAAAGTCTCCTTTGAGGTTCAAGACTAAGAGAGACAAAGTCAGAAAGCAGTCACCCAGAGCCTCTCACCCACCATTTGTACAGACAGACACAATTTAATCCACAGAACACAGGTGAACATCCACTATATCTGAGAGATGGCAACAGGGGCCTAAATTCTACCCATGGGAGAGAAACAAAACATACCCCCTGGACCACACCAATAGAGATCTTGAAGGAACAGTATCACTTAGCTTACCTTGTCTCCATGACACAATGTTTGCTTAAGACAGAGACTGAATTAGAATAAGGCAGAGGGACCCTTCACATCCCTGCCCATAGACTAATAAGCATTGAATAACAAAGAACAGTTATCAGGGTTAGAACACAGAGAAACCTTATTAGAGGAGTAGGGCAAAAAGGGCAAAAGCTGAGAAGAACGTTTAAAATCCACAAGGAGAACCAGGCACGGCAGCATTTGCCTGCACCCCAGAACTGGGGCAGAGAAAAGAAGATTCCAGTAGAGGAAATTGCTAGTGAGAATTCGCTGAAGTTTTCTGTCTCAAGAGAATAGGCAGGACAGCAATAGAGAAAGGCATTTGACTTCCTCCTCTAGTCTCTGTGTGCATGCACAAGGGCATGTAGACATGGCAAGCAAGTGCACACAAGCATACACACACACACACATAACACACACACAACACACACACACACATAACACACTCACATAACACACACACATAACACAGACAGAAGGGGGGGTTGAGAAAGAAAAGACTAGACAAGAAGCACAGCCCCAATACAGGGCGCACAGTAGTAGTGTGAGTTCAAGTTCTTCGTAGGCTGTGTAAGAATTCAAAGCCAGGCATGTTAAGTCATGGTAAGGCCCAGTCTGAAAACAAGTAATACCTCTCTCCCCCCAAAAATGATGGAATTGAAGGAGGAAGAGAGGAAGGAAGGAAATTTTGTCATGAGAACACACACACACACACACATACACACACACACACACACACACGAGAGAGAGAGAGAGAGAGAGAGAGAGAGAGAGATGTGCAGCTGTGCTCCCTTCCTTTCAATCTCTATCTCTTCCATCTATCTCTCTCTCTTTTAAACTCCTTACTTAAATCTATATAAAAGCCTTTCTTAATTGACTCCAACTCTGCTTCAATAAACAGTACAGAAAAGAAATATTCTCCAGTAAGCCAGTCTTGACCTTAAAAATAATGTTGAAGGAAATTGAGACTAATAATGCACTGAGGTAACCATGGAAACAACAAACTACAAACCTGGTTCAACAAACTGCTAATCTAGTGTCTCAATACATCCCACAAACAGCCTAACAAGAGAAAATAGGTACTGTTTTTCCTTTGGTCTCTGAAGTCCTATACAAGATGTCAGGTTTTGTGTGTGTGTGTGTGTGTGTGTGTGTGTGTGTGTGTGTGTGTGTGTGTGT
>NW_021621192.1:3677274-3843489 GCF_004785775.1 Grammomys surdaster
TGTGTGTGTGTGTGTGTGTGTGTGTGTGTGTGTGTGTGTGTGTGTGTTTCTTTTTTTTTTTTTTTAAATGGGCTAGTGAGACAGCACTTACCCTCAAGCCTTTTGACCAAGGTTGGATTCTGGAACCCAAATTAAGGTAGAAGGAATATAAGTTCCACAAAGTTACCTTCTGGCTTTAATATGCACACGGTGGCAGAAGTATCCCCATATACACACATGTACACACACACACACACACTGATAATAAATAATGAGACTACAAAAAAGGAAGACACTGCCAAGGAACAAGGCAAGCAATAGAACCTGGCAATGATGTTACACAGATGTTGGAACTATCACACATGGAACGTAAAACAATTTTTACTTGTAATTAATGTAATGAATTGAGGAAGGGTCAGGAACTCAAGGCTGGAACGTAGAGGCAGGAACTGAAGCAGAGAGCACTGAGGAATGCTTAGTACTAACTTGCTCTTCATGGCTTGCCCAGCCTACTTCCTTACACAACCCAAAACCACATGCCCAGGTATGTCATCACCAACAGTGAGCTGGACCACACCCACTGACTTGCCTATAGGCCAGTTTACAAAGACATTTTCTTGACTATGGTTCCTTTCCCCCAAATGACCTTAGCCTGTGTCAGGTTGACAAGAGTATAACCATCACAGGGTCACATGACAATAGATGCATGTGGCCTCTAGATTCTCAGAATGATTCTCAGCCAGTAGCCAACAGAAATACAGAGTTCTAAGTCCTATCACCATGTGGGATGTGATTCTATGATGAACACAAATGAGCTCAGAACTGAGTCTGCTTCTGAGCTTCTGGAACGTTCCTGTACTTGTTGACACCCTTCCTTGAATTTTCTAAGAGCTGAAGTGAAGAAACCAGTCAGCCCCACCCTGATCATGACCTTCAGACTATGAAATAACACATTTGTCTTCTAGAAACTTCTGAGTTTGTAGTCACTTGTTACAGCAGCAATTGAAACTAAAGTGTCTTTATGTTTGGCTACTTGAAGACATGCTTCAAAAACAGTGGTGCTCCGAAGCATACCACATAGAGCCCACTAGTGAGAAAGGGAATTATCAAAAGTCTGTTTCAGGCACTGAAATGAAAAGGATATACCCAACCAAATTAACCTCCCTAGTTACCCAGCCTCACAGCTTGATTTTCAGTTGTGAGTCAGAATTGATTTTAGACAGGAGATGACCTCTGTTAACTGCAAAGATAGAGGAGTAAACAACAAAAACTTATATATGTGTGTGAAGATGTTGTAAGGAAACCCATCCCTTTATATGCTAACTTTAAATTTCAATGATAGAAATTCCAAGGGAAGTTGAGTATGGAGTGATACTTCACTGTTCATGGCTGAGGTTGACAACATTAGATACCATCCAAGGGCTTGTGGAGAGAGGAATCACAGCATGAGAGGGATGCTGGGAATCAAGAGTTGATGGGATACCAGGGTGAACGTAAGATAGCACAAGAAGAGGAAGCCAAGCTTAATTAGCTATTAGGATACAGCAACTCACAAATCCAGATCCAGACATCATCTCTATTGTGACACAGAAGAATAAATAGAAAATGGCAGTGCTTACTAAAAACATAACTTTCTGTGTCAGACATTCGCATGCAAGTCAGCCTTAAAATTTCCACCAGTAAATCTGTCCTTCTTACAAAATGACCACTTCAACAATCTGTGTCTGATTATCTCTCCTCGCCTGTTAAATTGCCCCACTGTAGTCCCTCTTGAGCATAGCTGGAAAACAACCTCAGTGGCTCCTCCACTTCTCCTCCAAGCAGCAGACAGTCTGTTCCCTCATCACAAGCTTCTGGCCCTGTCTCACTCAGAATCCTTGAATGATCCCAGTACCTTGAATCAACCTTTCCTTGAGACTGCCTCCAATATCTAATGAAGATCACCCAGCATGGATGGCATCACGACAAATCCATAGTCACTAAGTACTTTCATCTAAATTATGCCCTGCTCCTGCCCCCCTATTCATGGGAAAACTGAAGCCATTGAAGAAGAATCCCCCTAGATTCTCACTTCTCAAACTATAAGCCCTTCTGATTCAGGGCCCATCTTCTCCTCTTCTGCGTAACAGGAGTCATCTTTTTCACACATACAGACTTCCTTTGGCTACAGTCTATACCTTATTCATCTCCCTTTTCCAGGAAAATTACTCTGTTCAGTTGCATTATACTTTTCTCTGACTTTCATAGTCAAATTTCCCTCCCTCCTCTTACAACAGCAAGAGACCATCGTCCCTAACTGACCTTGGATTCTCAGCTTCTGCCTCTTCTCCCTTCTCTAACCAACTTCTCAACAGTGTCTTCCCGCTGTCTCTGTTTCACTCAGTCTTCCATCTAAAACCCCCGCTATGAAACTGCTCCTGCATTAGTTCCATTAAAAACTGTACTCTGTAATGTCAGCAGTGTCTGCACTGCACTGGCTTTGGTAGACACTTCTCTCACTTGAACTTTTGAACAGCTCTGGACACTGATGTTCAAACTCTAGTTCCTCAAATACATGCTTCTCTGCTTGGTCCTTTCTCACCTGGTTGGCTTTGTCAACTTGACACAAGCTAGGGTCATCTGACAATGAGGGAAGCTAAATTAAGAAAATGCCTCCTCCATTAGATTGTCCTATAAAGAAGTCTGTGGGGGCAGGAACAGAAGCAGAAACAATTGAAGAACACTGCTTACTGGCTTGATACTCGTGGTTGCTCAGTCTCCCTCTATTCCCAACTCCAGGATCCTGCCCTAAATTTCTTCAATGATTGGAGTGTGACCTGGGTATCTCTCCACCCTGGCACATCAAGGCCCTATCTTCTAAGGGGAAAAGGGGATGGGAGATAAGGGGAGCACCTCTGTGAGAGGGGGACATGGAGAGGGCAGCCTTTGGGATATAAATAAATAAATATAAATTTTAAAATATAAAATAAAATGAGAATTTTTAAAAAAAGGAATGTGACCTGAACTGAATGGGGCAGATGGGTATCTGTGAGTTTGAGGCCAGCCTGGTCTACAAAGTGAGTTCTAGGACAGTCAGGGCTACACAAAGAAACCATGTGGAGAGGTTGTGGAATGTGATCTGAGAGTTGTAGGCTGAAATAAACCCTTTCCTCCCCAACTTGCTTTTGGTCATGATATTTTATCAGAGCAATAGAAAGCAAACACAGACAAACTTCAAATTCATATACTTAGTCATTAATATAGAGGTCATTGGGGCTCATTTTGAAGCCTATTCATCATGGTTGTATTCATTTCTAATAAATACAAATGCCATTTATATATTGCTGGCAACAAAATTTACAATTTACCTGGACCTTGTATTGAGTTCTAGAACTAATTAATTTTAAGGAGTAAAGACTGAGAAGGAATTAAGAAGTTTTAATTTCATGCCAAGTTCTGTATATCAGAAAAGGAAATTACTATATTACCTAAGTTCAAGGACAGAAATCGGATGTAATTTGGGGGGCTTCTTCTTAGTTATTTGTAATTTCTTTACTATGTCTAACTCCCTTTCCACAAACCAACTGTTAAGTAAGAGTATAAAGCCAAACCAGAGACACCTAAACTAGCCCAATCATGAGTGCAAGTAAATCTGACTTAGAGGACCATGATTCTTCCATCTCCAGTCTCCTTTTTCTCAATCCATTCTGCTTCAAGACCTAAGAAAATTCAGAAATCCTGTGACTATTGTCTCAAAACTCTGAGTTCTTCACATTATTATCATTCATTTCTTTCAATAACAACATTCATTAAAAAGTGCTCAAAGCCACAGTTTAGTGACTGTCAAAATGGTCAACTATTGTCAAACCAATGCAAAGTAGTCATATAGTAAACACCTAGAAAGTCTTTATTAAAGGCAGAGGAAGCATTTGATTTACCATCAGAAGGGGTTTAGTGAGGAAAGGATTGGGTTTATATACCAAGACTTTGAAAAAGTCTAGTGAGAAACTTCTGTGTCCCTGCATTATTCTGGATGCTGTGGAGAATAAAATCAAGGAGTTTGAGGAGTGGAAGGACTTTGGGGATATAACAGATGAGCTCAACAGAGATCTGGATTGTTGAATGTCTTTGCCAACATGTCACGGCTAGAATTAAAGCTAAGTATTGACTTTCACCATGCTCAATTCAATGTAAGTATGTTTTTTACAAACACCAAGAGCTACCATGGTTATAGAGGCAACAGAAATGTAGGAGTTCATGCACCTATCACTTCCCAAGATTAAGGAAGGATTTCACAAAAGGCTACAGATGAGCCTACACAAAGTCCATGAATCGGGTCCAGTTCTACGTCTAACTTAGTCTTTCTTCTAACTTAATCCCAGGAGAGGTGCATGAAAGCCAGAAAGACATCCTTCACCTAAAAATGCCTCTGGTGCCCAACACTGGATTCACAACATTGTTTCCATAGCACACAGCTGTTGTGTTGAAAAAAGAGGACCATGATTTCATGTGTGGAGTATGAGCACAGACAGGAGATCTGTTATCAATAAGCCCAGTCTCTCCTTAATTTGATTAGTTAGAAAACTAGGTAAGCCCTTCATCCATCAGCTTAGCTCTGGCCAGCTTCTCTCTGGTGAGAATCCAGTGAACAACACTGTCTCCTAGTTTAATCCTGTAGGAGAAAACCACGGCCCATGGCCAAATGCAGTCTATCACCTGTTTTAGTTAAAACGGTGGAGTTGAGAATGACGCACGCCATCTGCAGCCAACTCTGACGTTTACTGATGGCTTTTTCACAGTAAGATCTTGCTACCAGATATTTAAAAGCCAACCAAACAACAACATATAGCCATGTTGCAATGGAGAAGCTTCTAAAATTTGTAAAACTTGGTTTCCTAACTTACTTAAACCTTTGAACATAGCACAGATAGGAATTTTATAAAATTTTATGTGTCCCCAGTGAGCTCACATGAAAAAGAGTGATATGAAAATATTTCTTATACTTTTAAAGCATGAGGTATTATTTTAGAAGTCATGCTTAGTTAGTGGCTTTGGTCTCTATGTCTAAGAGAATGTATTCTCTGTCTTTCCATCTTCCGCCCTGCTAGGCAAAGGATCTTATACTAAAGAACTCCCATGTTTTATAGATAAGACTCTGTAAGGTTTTTATGAAATGTCAATATTGAACATTATTCAGATAAGAGAAATTTACTTTGAGAAGCCCAGTATCATTTGTTTAAAATTTTAAATTGTTATTATCTTATTTAATGTGTATGAGTATTTTGCCTGCACATATGTCTGTTCATCATATACATGCCTGGTACCCACAGAAGCCAGAAGAAGGCATCTTATCAATTAGAACTGGAGTTATAGATAGTTATGAGCTGCCATATGGGTGCTGAGAATCAAACCCAGGTCCTCTGGAAGAGCAGCCAGTGTCTTAACTATTGAGCTATGTCTTCAACCCTGCCCCAGTGCTGTTCTCTATTAGTAATGTGATCATAGAGAACTAGCTTCATGTTTCATCTTCAGTTTTCTCATTCTTGAGTAGACCAGCTGGAACTGAATAATCTCTCCAGCTCTGGGCTCTGAACTTTGACAAGTAAAGGAATACCCTTGGATCCCATCAATTCTAAGGACTCTAATTTCTGTAGTAAGGTACTGTTAAACAAAATATTAATGGTGCTTCTCAGATATGTTTGGACTCTCAGCCTTTTTTTAAAACCAGCACTGTGAACAAAAACCTACATATTAACATGACATAATTCCAATTTTATCATGATTTATTTATGCCACTTTGACCCTTTTCTGAGTTTATAATTCACTTGCCATTCAAATTTTATTCACCTAATCTAGAAACAGAAATCTCTAACATTATATGGGTAACAAAATTTTCATCTACAAATTGGCTTTTAGTTTTACTAAATTCATGCTAGTTTTCATAAAAATTTGTATTCATACAAAATCCTATCTAAGTCAATAACCACATAGCTTTTAAAAAATTGTCTAAAATAAAGAAAAAACACTGGGAATCTCAGAAGATGGAAGTAGAAGGTTTCTAAGTCCAAAGCTAGCCCTGGTAGGCTAAACATTGAATTCAAATCTAGCCTACACTACCTAGTGAGACTCTGCTACAAAGAAACAACAAAGTTCACTAAAATTAATGAGACTCAGAAGGTTCTGACTTCAGGAATAGACTGCCATAATACACAAGATTGAAAAGTTCTGAAAGATAATATGCCCAAATGTGACCTATTTAAAGGGAAGTTGCTTCTAGCCTTGTATCAGTGTAATCTACAGCTTAGGAGCCTGGAATCATAAAAAGAACGACAAACCCTATACATCCACTTCACAGATCTTGTTGTACCAAAACAGCTTCAGGTTACCCTGGAAAACAAATGTCTCCTGCAAACATGAGCCCTGTGGGATCTGATGACTTTCTTCAAAGGTCTGGTACCAGTCCTGTCAGTAGTGCCTCATTGACTTGGTTCCGGTGCATGATACAAAGGTCAGGGAGGTGCAGACATGATGTAAGTGACGCAAATCACCAAGGGAAAATGTCACAGACCTGAGTCAAAGCCAAGATGTCTACACATGCAGCCTGCAGTGAGCCAAAAGTCAATGCCCAAAGTGATCCGATAACACCACCCTGAATTTTAGAGATGTAGTTGAAAGAGTACAGCATAACATCTTCATTTGAAATTGGAAAAAAAACTGAAGCCAAATGAGGTTAGATGACTTATGTAGGGTTCTAGAACTAAATCGAGGCATTGCCCAAAACTGAAGCACCAGGATCCTGCCCATGGTTCTAATCCCATACCAGCCACCCCATTACTCCATGCAGAGAAAGCAAATGCCAAGTGGTGAAGGAGATGGGTTCATACAATACAATACACATGGTCTGCAGCAAGTCCTTGACTCTGGGTTTTATCATTAACTTGAAAATATCCCCATTAATCATAAATATTAAGATCTGTACCCAGAACAGCATCTTGTTCCAAACGTGTGCATTTGAAAGACAGAGAAGAAAACCTCCCCAGGACCTCCAAATCTCAAAGCAGAGATCACAGAGCAGATGGAAAAGCAGACCGTTGTCACCAACAGAAAAGAAAAGAAAAGAAAAGAAAGAAAAGAAAAGAAAAGAAAAGAAAAGAAAAGAAAAGGACTTTGCTGGAATCCAGTCAGGGTGGAGTAGGAAGAGCCCACATCTGAGGGTGTAACTCATTCTTCTAAATCATCTGCCAAGATTCAGAGGAGAGGAAATCCCCGGGAAACTCAGCAAAGAGAACACTGGGGAGGGGGGTGTTGTTTAAAGATTTAATTGAAGATGTCTGTGTGTACTTCTTCCCTCCCGAATATCCACTCATGTAAAGTTAACCTTAATTTAAAAAAAAAAACTGCCCCATAATCTTTCTCAAAGAAAATCATTATTAAGCAGCCTTTGTTTGCACACTTTATATTACATAAGGATTTATATTGTTTCTTCCAAACGAATTCTCCTGGGGGGGTATTTTTATATGTACAGGTCAAACTAGTCCTGGTCATGCCTCTAAAGTCTGGCTGCAACTCAGATTCCATTCTACATGATTAGACAGCGAACTGAACGCATGAATAGCTACATATGTACATTACAGAGAGAAGGAAAGAACATTATCCACACCCATTCTCCCATGGGGCCTAAACAACCTAAGGCACAAGTATTTGTGGGATGCATCACTGCCTTTCTGTTTGAGACAGGGATTAATCCTCTAACTCTGTAATAGCGCTTACTGGTAAAAAAAAAAAAAAAAAAAAAAATCAGTATTATTTCGCCTTTAAATGTCTTGGACTTTGCTCCCATGAAAATTGCAGGCCAAGCTGGACACCTGGGGGAAGCAATAGTCCCTTCCAAAACAAACACATTAAAAAAAAAAACTGATGAAGTTCATAAAATAGACACTCAGGTATCCAGTCACAGTGTGTGATATTTAGAAATGTACAGACCCGCAATGGGACTTACGATTAAACCCTTTCCAGTTATTCAGAGCCCAAGAACTTCAAACCAGGTGACTCCTCTTACATTTACATCTTCTCGCTGACCCCAGGAAGTCCAAAGACTCTTCTTGTATCTAGGATCCATGCTCTCTGGCTTGTTGCCTCAGCACAAGCAGGGGAGACGGGTTCTTCTTTTGTGCTGCAAGTTTCCCCTGGATAGTCATCATTTGTTCTCCCACTCAGAGTGGAGTGAGAGGAGACCCCAAGGGACAAAGAACCAGAAGGCTGTGATCCCCACCTGTTGGTAAATACCTGTTACTTCATCCCAGTATCTCTGAGAGGTGACACTCACAGGGTTTTGTGTCACATATTCCATGCCAGGAGTTTTCTATTTAAATTCTAACTTAAAATGTGTTATTTCAAGGAATCAGTCTAGCAAAGGGTTCTTAAATCTGTTTTGTTGACAGTCATAATGGTTTTAGGCAATTTAGGCAACTGGTGATATCGTTTTCTAGATTCAACACACAACCATACTTTTTAGAGGGAACATATACGTTGTAGGAGAATGAAACTAAGTTCTTAACAAGTATTAGCCCCTAACACTGGTTGAGTATATTGGGGTACCACACTGAACCTTATTATTTGCACAATTCCTATATGTTACTAGAATAAAAAGAGAGTAGACAGTAAGAGCAAAGTATGAGTGGGGGCATTTAGATGAAGTGTGGGAAGGGACAGTCTGGATCTGACAGTACTGCTGCCAAAAGGCAATGCCAAACAGGACCAGAGGAGTCTTCAGGTGATAGGCACCTAAGCTCTACAAAGGAAGGACACTGAGGTACGGATGCTCCTGTAGAGCAGAACATGCTTCCACTTTTCATCCCATCACCCACCCTGGATCTTCTCTCTCTAGTGCCTCAGATAAGATGTATGTCACACAATGGAAAGGATAGAACCTGTCAAATATAGTTTGGTCTTTGGTATTTAATAAAATGTTCATGGATTGTTGAGTGTGTCTTGTTTGCTTATCAAGCTATTCGTTTCTTGTTGTCCTAACAAAACTATGTATTATTTTTTTAAAAGGGGGGGGGACATTAGAAACAAGGTCATCAAAAAAAGAACTGAGAATGGAAATTTAAACAGAAAGGAGATGGGAGAGTTCTTGCCAGTCAAATCAACATGTACTTTTCTCAGCAGAAAAATCACAGAAATGTGGGCTGAGAAGGGTGTGCCGCCCAAAAGGGGTAGAAAAGAGAGCAACTAAGTATGGAATGCCATCCCTCACTCAACAGCTCAAGAACCACAAAAGCATCTCTTCACCTGGTAACTTCACCTCATAGCTCAATGAGCTGATGTAACTAGGTTCCTCCAAGTCTAAGGTCATTTTCATTAAAACATCCACGCTATAGTTAAAAAAAATAAAATTTACACTATGAAAATTAAAGTGAGATAAGAATGCCAAAGTTCTTTGTAAACTGAGAAGCAGAGACAAGTATTTATACAGGAAAAAAAAAACCTCTATCTGGCTAAAAGAAGTCTACAAATAAACCAGTGACTGCAAATATTTATTAAGTACTTTTCAGATATAAAAAGTACTCCCTAGGCCAAAAAGAGAAATGACCACTCAGTTAAAATGGCTCTGTACTAATCTACAGATGTGCACAAAGCAACCAAGTTCTAACAAGTCCTTAATCACATTTAAAAATCAGACAATAGGAGTTATTCTTTTCCCAAGTCAAGGGCCTTTATCATAATGTTATTATCACTGTGTTAATGCACATTTTAAAAGCAAGTAAGCACTTCTATTGGGCCTTCGTTTTCTCCTTCATCTGCTTAGGGTAGTAGAGGAGCAATCTTTAAGTGCTGATATTTCTTTCTTTCTTTATGAGTGGTCAGGTGCCCTTAAATAGAAAAAGATGTCCATGCCATTTAATACCAGAATCGTCTTGTAAATGCAGCATTGCAAACATGCATGATCTGCCCAGTAGAACAGATGTGGCAGATAGAGTGGGTCCTCAATACCAACAGATTGTGTGTTTGCAAAGGTTTCTACTTGCTAAAATGCACATGTAAACCCCAAATCAGTATTGTATGTATGCTCACAGTTGTTTGTGGACAGGGAGGGGCAAATCAGTGAAATCTTGGACTCATTCAATGCCCACCTTCCCAGCTGATGTTGAACGAAATGAGACTCTGCCCCTTTGTTTCAACCCTTAGACTGCAAGCAAGATCCTTATTATGTGCCTGGGGCCATACTGCCTTTATTTGTCTGCCTTTGTTGTGATTTCAAATGATCTATATGTGTAGTACTTTTGGGCTATATACTATCACTACCGAGAAGAAGGTTAAGATGTGCCTTATGGAGGCAAAGAAAAAGTGAAGTTAGGTAAATGTTTGGACATGAGCAACAATACACCAGCCAATATTTAACATTAATGAATCAACAATGTATACTAAGTAACGTAAGTTTGAAGAGAAATAATCATAAAACAAGATGATACACTGGTCCACTGATGAAAATACTACCAGAGGCTGAGAGGAAGCCAACTGTTTCACCCAGAAAGAATGGTTCACTATCCAATAACTTGGATTTACTGAAAGTTTGTAGAAGATTACTACTCTCTGAAATAAGAACCAACAGAATTCCATTCTATGATTCAGAAGACCAAGAAACACATATTTAATTGCTCCAGGGTCACCCAGCCAGCTAGAAGCAGGGGGAAATGCCACCACAGATACACTCCTTCCCAAGTCCAAAGATCACTTCATCTCCTTTTCCAAGCACACTGTGGCCTTGCTTTTCTGCATGATATCAGTATCCAGATTTAACTAATATTCTTGTTATTAGTAAAGTATTGTCTTTTGAAGTGCTTAAACCAGGCCTAAATTGAACGATAAAGCCAAAAATGGAAAAGACACATAACAACTAAATCCATGTTATAGGACTTTAGGTCATAAAGACTCATGAATACAAGCTTCATGCAGAGGAGATAATGTTAAACTTTATTGAATGTTGCCTCTGCACCAGGTACTTACAGCCAGTCTCCAGAGCCCATCACATCTGATAGGAAATCAATATAAGTTTTAACAACTTAGTTTGACCTTTACCCTATAAACCAGATATTTTTGTATTTAAAGAAAGACTCTTAATAAATAAGAAGCAACTCTATAAGGAATATCGGTACAGATTAAAAACTTAGCTGTTTTTTTCTATTAAAATAGTTATGAGTATAAATAAATAAACCCAAAATGTTTACACTATAAATTTCTGGAAAATGTATAGAACAATCTAGAATCTTCATACCATTCTATTAAGAAAATGTTATAGCCACTTGGGAAAAGTTTGACACTTCCTTTAAGGTTGAACATTTACTTAATATATGACAAAACACTCTCTACCATATTTACTCAAGAAAAAAAAATGAAACTATTTCTTGGCAAACTTATCTAAGAGCAAATATTTAGAGATCATTTATTCATTTTTTGCTTAAAGCAGGAAAAAAGCCCAAATATCCATTTACCATTGAGGAGGTAAGCACAAAATGGACTAAATGGAAGTATTAATATCTGTGACTATGTGAGCATACTAAAAACTCTGTTAAGAAGGAAAAAACAGATTAAAGGGCTAGGTCTATTTACTACACACTTCAGTAGAGCAGAAACTAGAGCGACACTTCCTAGGGGACATGGTGGAGGACAATTACTGAGCACAATGCACAGTGGAATGCTCTGAG
This sequence comes from Grammomys surdaster, assembly GCF_004785775.1. Classification (NCBI taxonomy): domain Eukaryota; kingdom Metazoa; phylum Chordata; class Mammalia; order Rodentia; family Muridae; genus Grammomys; species Grammomys surdaster. Next base: position 3,688,941 of record NW_021621192.1, read on the forward strand.
GGCATACAAGTATTTTGTGTCTTGATTAACTGTGACAAGCTAAAAATGTGTTCAGATTGGATGGAGCAGACAGATAAGAAACAAGAAGCCTTTAACCATTTATTTAAATTTGGAAGATAAGTCATGTTTTCCTTCTTTCTCATAATAATGAACAGCCTGAGTACTTACTAATCTACTGAGAGCAATGCTGAAATGAGGCATAAACATGCTACAGGGTGCAAAATGGGATGGTGGCCCTCGTTTGGACAGCCAGATCTGACCAAGGTGCTGTTTGAGACCTTGGCTTGCTAGGAGAGCCCATGTAAGACAAAGGCATTCATTCACTTGTTATGTAAGAAGTTAGTAATTTTTAATCGGCCAATCTGAAGATTATGTAATACTTTTAGACTCCATGCATTAATAGCACTCTGCAGAATTTCTTTTAAGACACTGTTATGCTTACCTTGTCTTAGAAAAAGACAGGAAAAAAATAAGGATATTGAAAAAAATTAAGTGTTTACATTTAAATGTAAATAAAAACCTTTGATCTTTTGGAGACCTTTCCTATTTTGTTATACTGAAACTCAACTTTAGATGACAAAATCAGAGCATTAATGCCAAGGCGTAGGAGACATTATGAGGTAAGAGTCAGGGACAGAGGAGCATCAAACAACCTTCAAGAAGATAAGTCGTCTAGAATAAAGAGGACAGGAAAAGGATTACACAACAGTTAACCTCATTGAAGTTGTGATTTTTCTAGTGGTACCTGCCTACAGGCATGATGCTTTGTGATAGAACTCAAAGCTTTTGCTCTATTCAACCATTTTCTTTGTCTGTGGCATCCTTTACAGAGTCTGTTTCAAAGCCTGAATATTTTGCTTGCTTAATTAGGTTTGTTTATTGAGAGTGGATAAAAGAGGAAATGAGCTGTTTTCACTGCTAACACAGCCTTCCTTGGCAACTCTGATAAGAGCCTTAGAGAAGGTCAAATCCAAGACACCCTGAATTAGAGCAAAAGCCAAAGATGACATGAGGTCTTGAAATTCCCTGGATCCTTACACATCAGTGTGAAAGACAATTCAAGATACAGACTGAAATTTTGTTTTTCTTTGAAACTGCCTCCCCCAACTTCATTAACAAGATCTTTGCTTTGTTACTGCCTTATTAACTGCCAAGAATCTGATATTTCTTTGTAACCACTTTATAAAGCTGTGTCTTTGAAATAATCACGTGTAGATGACTTGTGCAATAACGACATCCATTAATGATGCCTACTGAAGGTGGAGGATTAGGACATATGCCATGTTCTGGGAGAGCCCTGATTGACAGACTTCCTATGTCTTCTAGATTATGTTCATAGATATTATGCTGTCTAGTTTAGAGTCAGAAAACTTTGTTCACCTGCTCATTTCTATTCTCTATGAAGCTTTAAAAAAGAACACTTATGGAAATGTCATTAAAAATTACAGAATGGCAAAAAGATCTAACTCAAACGTTTTCAACTCTCCCACATAAAATATGCCCCCCTTTTCTTTGTCCGCAGTTTGGTTTTATTTATCTGCAGATGTAGCTATTATAGCATTGTATTCTCTTGTATATTTTGTCACTCTTCTACTATAATATGAACTACACTGAGACAGTGTCTGTTTCTCATCTATGTGTGCACATGTTCATGTGTGTATGGATACATGTGTGTAAAAGAAGGATAATCACACACACATAGAAATCAGAATGGCATTCCTCAGGAGCTGTCAACCTTGTGTTTTATTGTGGTTGGTTGGTTGGTTGGTTGGTTGGTTGGTTGGCTTGGGTTGTTTAAAGGATAACTCACTAACATAGAACTCATCAAGTAGGCTAATTCAGCTGGCCAGGAAGCCCCAGGAACCTATCTATCTCAACTGCCCCAGCACTAAAATTCTAAGCACACACCCTCATGTTTTTATTTTTTGTTTTGTTTTACATGGGTTATAGAGATTTAACTCAAGTCTTTATGCTTGGAAGTTATGGTTTGAATAAAATTGGGCTCCATAAGTCCATAGGGAGTGACAATATCAGGAGGTGTGGCCTTGTTGGAATGGGTATGGGTTGGCTGGAGGAAGTGTGTCACTGGGGGGTGGGCTTTGAGGTCTCAGAAGCTCAAAGCAGACCTAGTGGCTCACTGCTCACATCCTGCTGCTTGCCTATCCAGACATAGAATTCTTCAGCTGCCTCTCCAGCACCATGTCTGCCTGGACACTGCTATGCTTCACTGTATGGCCAGTCCTAATAAAATGTTTTCCTTTATAAAAGTTGCCGTGGTCATGGTGTCTCTTCACAGCAATATAACCCTAAGACAGAAGGCAAGAACATTACTTAATGAGCTATCCCCTGAACTCATTCATTTTTCTTCTTTGTATCTATAGTCTTCATAACATATTTATAAAATGATTTTATAAGAGATAAGACATTTTAAGTGCCCATCCTGGAAATATAATTACATAAAGAATGAACTTGACCATGGAGTCAGAGATAGGGCCAAGGAGATGAGAGCTGGGCCTGAATCAAGTTTGTCCCTGGAGATCTAGTTCTTCCTCAAAGGGAATTTGAGGATGTAGGTCAACTAAAGGGTGGATCCTTGATATGGCTCTTTGTAAGCTATCTTGGACACAGGTTGACTCTTAAATGTTAGCAGGACCAATGTAGATCCACACCCTTGGCCTCAGGCCTGACCTGATATGGCCCCTGGAGTAAAGGACAGACCATTTGTGAAATCATCAGGAGATACTCTTTAAGCTGCTCTAACCCATCAAATATTTTCGAGATTTCTTAAAAAAGGAGAAATGACGCCCTTCACAATAGTCATAAATAATATAAAATACCACGGTGTAAATCTAACCAAGCAAGTGACAGATCTGTATGACAAGAACTTCAAGAATTTTATGGATCCCCTCAGCAAATGAAAGAAACTCTAACTTTTAAGCTAAATGCAAAGCTTTCATCTCACTGCCAACCATAAATGTAATAGGCAAATGTCCAATATTAACTTTAGGTCTAGCTAACAGTCTATGAATGTCAAAATGACAAAAATTATTTACTTTAAGCATCAAATTCCTCTTTAATTTGACAATTTCATTTCTCTTCATTGACCTAGTGAAGTAACTGGTCCACATTTTATAATATGGGCTTTGAGTTGGGTTGCAGTTGGAACATACACACGCATCTAATTTCTATACACACATACAATGGCTTTCCAGTGATACTTCATGATGTCATTAGAACCTTTTGAGTTCAAGTTTTAAACATTACTCACCACCGAACAAGGTTATATTAAGTAAAAGCTGTGATAAAACTACTAAGTATATAGTGCTCACAGATAAGCACTCGAGGAATCAGGAATGTTATAGGCAAATAACACAGAGTTGTCTCCTCAAAGCCAGAGATGTATAACCTATTTTCTATCCAGAAGGTGGGGAGAGGAGTTGTCTAATAGTCTGATGACCTTTCCACTATCTGTATTAACTGAAAGTACACCAGATCCACCCCCAACCCTTAAGATATAACATGTAGTTAATCTATAGAATTTATCTTTACAAAAGAGGTCATTCACATGTACTTTACAAAGAGTTAAGATATAGTCACACCTTAAGCTTTATTGTGCACATCAATTGAGTTATCAGCAGGGAATGTGTTTTTGAATTGTGCTGTGCTTAAATATGGCTTAAACGAAGTGCCCAGTGTCAGAATCTTGAAGTTTAAACAACACTGGCTACTGAGACATGTTGAATCAAACTGCCTTCTTATGTCTCAAGGATCATTACTCTGAAGACCTGACTGGTTTCAGAGACTCCCCACAACTTAGCACGAAGACTACCAGAACAACTTCATCAGAGCCTGTAGCATACAGTGAGACCAGGCTTCAGACAAGGTAGGACTTTGAATATTTACTAGATTCATAAGTCTGTGATTTTGAATTATAGTCCCAGAATCAGTAGCACATATATCATTTGAAAACTTCCAAGTACTGAATAATTCTCTGAAGGACTGCAGCTCAGATCCACTAAATAAGTCTCTGGAGTTGATCACCAGCATCATGTGCTAAAACAAGTCCTCCAGGGTTCTGAGCCTTAATGTAGGGCCCTTGTTCCTCAATATACTATTAAGGACCATACTGTGGTGGTTTGAACAGGTATGACCTCCATAGATTCATGTGTGTAAATGCCTGGCACTTACAGAGCGGCACTATTAGGTATGGCCTTGTTGGAAGAAATGTGTCACTGTCAGGGCAGGCTTTGAGGTCTCTTATGCTCAAGATATGCCCAGTTTGATACATAGGCTCCTGTTGCTGACTGAAGATCAAGACACAGAACTCTCAGCTCCTTCTTGAGGACCATGTCTGCCTGCATGCCACCATGTTTCCTACCATGACAATAATGGATGAAACCACTAAAACTGTAAGCCAGCCTCAATTAAATGCCCTTTATAAGAGTTGCCATAGTCATGGTGTCTCTTCAAAGCAATAAAACCTAAGCTAAGACACACACCTTATCTGAAATGTTTGAGGCAATATGTATTTTTGAATTTTTTATTGGCTGGAGGAATATTTGCACATACTTAATGACATGCCTTAAGGATAGAACATAAGTCAAACATAAAATTCATACACATTTCATATTCACCTTATACACTTAGTGTCAAATGACATTTACACCATACTGCTGATACACATGCATTTTGACTGTGACTTATCACTTGAAATCAAGTAAAGAACTTTCCACTTATGGCATCTGTGTTGGTAGAATAAAAATTTAGGGTTCGTGGCATTTTGGATTTTGAATTTGGGGTTCAGGATATTTGTCCTGAATGTGTGAAACATTATTTCCAGATTTGTTATACATATAATTTATAAGGTTATTTTTAAAATTAAAATATTTATTTTTAATTATGTGTATGCGATGTGAACATGTGTGTCCAGGGAGGCCTGAGGGCAGAGGTGTCAGAGTCCTCTGCAGCTAGAGTTATAGGTGATTGTGAGCTATTTGATATGGGCTTAGGAAGTGAATTCAAGTCCTCTACAAAAAGCCAGAAGATACTCTTAACCACTGAGCTACCTCTCTGGCCCTTTATAAGGTAGTTTTACTGCATCCATCTAACAATCTTCCCAATGCAAGCCATAAGGATGGATATAAGCTACAAATACCACTAGTGCCAAGTAGGTGGGAGAGACTGAAGACTACGTTCACATCGAGATCAATAGTTTTTGCTCGTGTTGGTGGCATTTGGTTTCTGGTTTTGATTTTAATGAGACACGTTCACAAAATAGAAAGGTCCCTGGAGAGAATATCCCTAAAATATGCCCATGTTTATCCTTTAATGCCTTTTAAATTATTTCACAACTTACAGGAAGTTTATTTAGTGTTCGTGTCTGTGGTTTCTCTGTGGCCTGTGAACCTCCAGCTATGAAGAGGAATGTTTAAAGTGAATGGTGCTGGGACACCACAAAGCCCTTGCACAGGACACTTGAGCCACAGACTGTGATGACTTTGGGAACCACCAGTTAATACTCCTCTTAGTTTTCTGACAGAAGTGAGAACAGATGTCTGCACTGAGTGCCAGACTAAGAAATGGTATATAATACAATACAGGTGATGAGGTTAGGGGACTGTACGACTAAATACATTGGTTTTTATAAACAGTTAAGAGAGGTGCCTGAAAATGTTTGAAAAAGTACTGACATGTTGGTAACAAGCTATAAAAGAAGATTTTTATGCCAAAAGTATGTGACAAGAAAAGAATGATGACTAACTTACAGTATGACACAGTATTACTCTTCTAAGTGGATCATGATCTTTTTTATTAACTGTGATGGTTAATTTTTATTGTCGAGTTGACAGGATTTAAAATCACTCAGAAAGCATGTCTGTGAGCACATCTCCAGGGAGTTCAACTAAGATGTGTATTTGAACACATAGTCCCCATCTGATGGCACTGCTTGAAGAGGCTGTGAACCTTAGAAAAGTAGGGTCTGGTTGCAGAAGTGGTTGACTAGAGAGTTGGCCTTTAGGGCTGTATCCTTTGCCACTCCAGGCCTAAGATCTCTGTTGCTTGGTCCACTGAGATTCATGAAGACCCAGGCACATTGTAGGTTGCCAAGAAATACTACCATACCTCCTCCTTGACAATTGACTATACCCTCTTGAGTCAGGAGCCAAAATAAACCCTTCCTCCTTTAAGTTACTTCTATCAAATAGCTTTATTTCAACAAGAAGAAAAGTCTGATACAAAGCCTAAAAGCCAATGAACTCTATTAATGCACCATGGCAGACAGGATGGGTGGTCTTCCAAAGACTAGAAGTTGCAAAGGCAGAAAGGAAAGATAGAGGGTTATTATAAACAAAATAAGAGGAAAACTTGGAAAGTACCTGTTGAATGCAGACCAAGAAAACAGTGAGCCTAAGATATGGAAATCAAGGAGGGGTTCTTGGTATGATGAGATACAATTAAATACTCACAACTATGGTCTAGCTGCCAATGCAAGGATCACATTTGCCCAGGACACTCTACATAGAAAGATCATTTTGTGAAATTGTTGGTTGGAAGTCAAATAAAGAGAAATATGGTATTTGAACTTCAGATGTAACTCACTGAGCAGCTAGAAAACAGAGCAATACTCTGCTAGTTTTTCAAAATATTAAACTGTAACAACTACAGTAGAACAAATAAATTATATTGTAAAAATAACTTTAGAAATTGACACTATAAAGTCTGACTTTTGTCACTATATACTGATTCTTCTTAACAAGGCATTATGTCTTATACTAGACTCAATATCACTTGAGAATGAACCATGAAATAAAGAGACAGTTCTCATTTATGTTGACTGATAGACACAGAGCTCATCATATGAATGTAGATGCATCCTTTTGCAGGCTCACTGATGCTATGATAAATGAGCAAGAAACAGTATTTTCAACCTCTTGGAGCTCTTAGCATGAAACATAGAGACAACTTTCCTCCCTAACAAGACAGAGTGTGCATTGTCTTCCAAAAAGATGACTTTAGTGCATTCCAAACATCTGGAAAGTCAGCTGTGAGGAGAGAACACAGGCTGAAGTAGAAAGCCAGAAAATGCTCTGAGGACTTTTATAGGAAGATGAAGATGGGGCCTGAAGGTTTGGGGAAAAGAAGAAATAGGAACAGGAAGGAAGGAAGGAAGGAAGGAAGGAAGGAAGGAAGGGAGGGAGGGAGGGAGGGAGGGAGGGAGGGAGGGAGGGAGGGAGGAAGGAAGGAAGGAAGGAAGGAAGGAAGGAAGGAAGGAAGGAAGGAAAAGAAAATGATAAACAGAAAAAATTTCCATGAAGTGACTCATCAGGCTCTGACCAAGTCAATCAAGTGCATCAAGCAGACAAATAGTAGCAAGCACCCTAGGGAAAAGCGAGATTACATGCTTACTTAGATGGACATGTGTAAGAAAAAGCTGACCGAGGACCTTGACTTGTTCTTCAAGATATTTCAGAGTAAGAAGACAGTCTCCTCAGAGTTGAACCTTCCAAGCTGTCACAGGAGGAAACAATGGGAAGCTGATGGCTAAAGTTATGTTCAAAGACTTTGCAGAGCCTTAGTTCCACTCCCCCAGTCCTATCTCTGTGTGGGGCTGCTATACCATAGGACCAAGGATTCTTTCTCTCAGCATCTTTTCAAGAAGTACAGAAGCTATGGAGTTCTGTAGATCTCCCTCTACCAAGGTGGGAATGAAGTTTTCAAAAAGTTCCTCTGTTTCAAGGCTCTACCTACATTTAATATGAAATTCCCTGCAGGCCCTTGAGTTGAAGTCCACGTCCCCAGCTGGGGTAGTAATTTGAGAGGTTCCATAAATTAGAGAAGGTGGGGATATACTAGCTAGAAGTTGTAGTTACTAGGTATAGATTCTAGGGAGCATCTTGTCTCTGGCTCTTTCCTGTGTCCCTCTGCTGTCTTTTGGCAGTTAGGTGAAGAACCTACATCATATACATACTCCTATCACCTGTGATGATCTACTCAAGCTCATGGGGCAAAGTCACCGTGGTATGAACCCTGTGAAACCCCTCTTAAGGATTTTAGTCACAGGTGGGAAAAAAATAACTACTATACCAAACATGAGAATGTAACTATCAGCTCCCTACATGATGGTGCACACCATTCATCTCAGCAGTCGGGAGGCTGAGACACGTGAAACTCCCTGACTGGTCTACATAATGAGTTCCAGGTCATCCAAGGCTTCATAGTGAGTCCCTGTAACAAAGGGGTGAAAAAAGGAACATAACTTTCCGGAGTTGGGGAGATGACTCAGTTGATAAGGATCAGAGTTCAAATCCCCAGTATGTATGTAAAAGCCTGGTGTGATGGCACATGTCTGTAATACCAGTACTGGGAAAGTAGAAATAGATGAATTTCCAGAGCACATTGCTCAGCCAGCCTTGTCACTTAGTGAAATCCAGATTCAATGAGACAACTTGTCTCAAACAAATAAGGTAAACAATGAGGAAGAAACCTGATAACTTCTAGTATCACCGCCATACGCAAACACACGCCAGAGATACAAAAACAATTATCAAAAGATTCGGAGGACAACATGTAGAAGAATGAAAATTGATCCATTCTTATCCCCTTGTACAAAGCTCAAGTCTAAGTGGATAAAGGACCTCCACATAAAACCAGATACACTGAAACTAATAGAAGAGAAGGTGGGGAAGACCCTCGAATACTTGGGCACAGGGGAAAAGTTCCTGAACAGAACACCAATGGCATATGCTCTAAGATCAAGAATTGACAAATGGGACTTCAAAAAATTGCAAAGTTTCTGTAAGGCAAAGGACACTGTCAATAGGACAAAACAACAACCAACAAATTGGGAAAAGATCTTTACCAATCCTACATCTGATAGAGGGCTAATATCCAATATATACAAAGAACTCAAGAAAGTAGACTCCAGACAACCAAATTACCCTATTAAAAAATGGGGTATAGAGCTTAACAAAGAATTTTCGATGGAAGAAACTCGAATGGCCGAGAAGCACCTAAAGAAATGTTCAGTGTCCTTAGTCATCAGGGAAATGCAAATCAAAACCACCCTGAGATTCCATCTCACACCAGTCAGAATGGCTAAGATTAAGAACTCAGGTGATAGTAGATGCTGGCGACGGTGTGGAGAAAGAGGAACACTCCTCCATTGTTGGTGGGACTGCAAGATGGTGCAACCACTTTGGAAATCAGTGTGGCGGTTCCTCAGAAAATTGGACATAGCATTACCTGAGGATCCAGCTATACCACTCCTAGGTATATACCCAGAAGATGCTCGAACATATAATAAGGACATATGCTCAACTATGTTCATAGCAGCCTTATTTATAATAGCCAGGAGCTGGAAAGAACCCAGATGTCCTTTAACTGAGGAATGGATTAAAAAAAATGTGGTATATTTACACAATGGAGTATTACTCAGCTATTAAAAACAATGAATTCGAGAGGTTCCTAGGTAAATGGATGGAACTGGAAATTATCATCCTGAGTGAAGTAAGCCAATCACAAAAGAACACACATGGTATTCACTCACTGATTATTGAATATTAGCCCAGAACCTTGAAATGCCCAAGATGCAACTCACAGGCCACATGAAGCTCATAAAAAAGGAAGACCAAGTGGGGGTGATTCAGTTCTTCTTAGAAGGAGCAACAAAATACTCAAGGGAGCAAATATGGAGACAAAGTGAGGGACAGAAACTGAAGGAGGGGCCGTTTCAAGACCACTCCACCTGAGTATCCATCCCATGTGCAGTCACCAAAGGTAGATGCTGATGTGGAAGTCAGGAAGTGCATGCTGATAAGAGCCTGATACGGATGTCTCCTCAGAGGCCTTCAAGAGTCAGACATATTCAGAGGCAGATGCTCACAACTAGCCATTGAACTGATCATGAGGTTCTCCATGGTGGAGTTAGAGTGAGGACTGAAGGAGCTGAAAGGGTTTGTGGCACCATGAGGAGAGCAACAATACCAACCAACCACAGCTCCCAGGGTCCTAACCACCAGCCTGGGAGCACTTATGGAGGGATCCAGGGCTTCAGCTGAATATGTAAGAGTGGAGGGCCCTGCTGGGCACAGGTGGAAGATGAGATCCTTGACCTCATGAAGGCTGGACGCCCCAGGGGGTGGGAATTTTGAGGGTGGGGAAGTGGGAGTGGGAGGGGTAGGTGGGGGTTACATCCACGGAGAAGAAGGAGGAGGGGTAAGGGGATGGGGGGTTCCCGGGTGGGTGGGGGATGGGGTAAGGGGATAACATATGAAATGTAAATAAAATATCTAATAAAAAAAGATTCATTGAAGTTACCCTAATATTATTTGTTTACAAAAGAAAGATAACTGATTTTTTTATGCTTTCTTTACAGGGGGGAAAGAAATCTGATGTTCAAAGAGGGCTTATTAACTTGCATAGACTCTCATTTATTTCTGTCATTTACCCACTAACCTGTATCTTTGAACATCCGTCCTTCCAATTCATAATGAACTACAGGTTAGAGTAAGTCTCAGTGGAGCAATGCACCGTATTCTGAGTCCAGTGAAAATATGAGTGCTTAGAGAAGAATTTAGTGACAGCACAGTCACCAGGGTGTCTGGAGAGGATGAACCAGAAGAAGAATGCAGAGTTGATGCTTTCTCCTGAGCAATCTGGCAAAGAGTAGCTTAACTCCATCCAGGAAACTGGAAGAAGACCGTACTACACCACTGACAGCCTATTTGGAACAGGACTGAATTCCAGAGCTTCTGCCAACAAACTCTGGCAGCCATCCCAAACCCCTCCTTAAAGGGCAGGATCTGAAGCTCTCAGAGAAGGAAGGCCTGTTAGGTCTTGCCCCGCCCACATGCTGTGTTCACAATGGGTGCTCAGCAGGACCCGGGAATACTAGGAAAATTTCTTTTTTTTTGGTTTTTTCGAGACAGGGTTTCTCTGTATAGCCCGGGCTGTCCTTCCCTCATTTGGGAGAGACCTGCCATTTTACATGAGACACAGACACATGCATTTGAAAGATGTATTTGATCATAAAGCATTCTACCAGGTAGAAAATGGATCTTTGATCTAAAGGAGAAAGACCAGTTAGCTCGTATAACCTGGCTTGGAGGGAAGGGAGGTCCACTGCATTACTACAATAAGTCACCTTCCTGTATATATTAGAGCTATTGGATTTCTGTATATTAGTGTGAAGTGCAATGGATTGACCCTGGAAATGTTGATTTTAGTGAGAATGAAAAAAATTAACAAACTCAAGTGCCTGTCACCCCAGTTGGGATGGAGGCAGGAGGATGGCTGAGATCTGCTAGCCAAGTGTCTACTTTCAGGTTCAATGAGAGGCCTTGTCTCAAGGAACCAAGGGGGAAGGTGACAGAGCAGAGTACTTGACATCTTCCTCTGGTCTCTGCATGTCTTATACACACATGTGCATGTACCACACACAATCCAATCACATACACATGTGTGTACATATATATGTGAGCGCACATGGGCATCCACAAACTAAGATACAGAATAGGTTCCTATAAAAGAATATGTTTTGTGACCAATATTTTTACTCATAATATATTTACTCATTTAATATTTTTATGTGTGTGTGTGTATATATATATGTGTTTACACATGTGAATTTAGGTGTTCCACATGTGTTCCTGAGGAGGCCAAAGGAAGGTGTCAGATCATCTAGAGACAGTTTCTGGAGGCTGAGAGCCAGCCATCATGTAGGTGTTAGGGAAAGAACACGAGCATTCTGCAAGATCAGTTAAGTGCCCTTAACTGTCAAGCTATCTATGCCAAATGTTTCTAAATAGAGCCAGGGTCAAGCTCCTTGAAATGGGAAATGTATTATTTACATTTTAATATTAATATGATTTGTAAAGTATTAACTCAGTGACAAAATACATGTACATTCAATCCAGAAGAACATGGTCACAGCTTCTCTGACATGGCTTCTGAGGTTTTTCTGACAGAATTCTATGTTTTAGCCATACAGAGATGAGGCATCACAAGAGATTTATAAAACCAGATTTACGAAACCTAGGTGTTAATGCAAAAAATAAATTTTAAAAAGTATGCCTCAAATTTAAGCATTTTCTTCTATAGCTGATAAGGATGTCTGAACTTTTTACACAACAGTGTCATAAAATCCTGAGGTAAGGTAATGAAAAAAGAATGATAATCACTTTTACATTTATAGAAATTCACATTTAACCCTTAACAGAGTAATTTACCTGCAACTCTTATCTTTTACACCGTATTCCTCCAGATTGATCGGTATTCCTCAATCACACTCAAGTCATCTGTGAAGTACTTTCAAAGCCACACTAATTAGGTAGTAACTGAGTGGGAGACAGAGCCTTACCAATGGAGCTGAAATCTCTCAGTTTTGCTCATGTACAGCCAAGATCGCTGTGGCATAGGAAAACCATGGATTATGCCACAGTTCTCTCTAATAATAATTTCTAATCTGACCAGAAGATAGTCAGAACGAGCAGTTCTGTTTTGGTTTTCCACTGAGTGGGCCTCAGATGGACAGCCCTTGATGGGAAAATGAAGACAGGCTGTCTCCGAATGTGTCTTCTTTCACCCTCAGTTTCAAAATTCCACTGGACAAACAGTAGAAGACTTCATCATTCATGGCCTGAGAGGAGTTCAGATTCTAGCAGAGTGCTGAGCATCTCAGAGTGTCATGCCAACCGGTAGGAATACACGTCCAGGATTCATTAGATGGGAAAATATGGAGGGCACTAAGGATAGGAGGAGTTTCCTAGGAAACTCAAGCAAATGTGAAGAGCTATGATAGTCTTTCTGTCCACAGGACTCTTAGGTCTGAAACAATGGGGCCACCCTTACCTGCCATGTGCCTTTTATAAACCACTCCAGCACAAGAAACACAAAGGGTGGGAAAAGCCACATGGTGTGTTCACATTCCGTTAACATCCTAATATTAAACATCATACTTTCTGATATCAAATGCTCCAGTATCATGCTAAGAATATTTTCTTTGTGCCATCTAGGTTTTGCCTTGGGTGCTGAGAGCACATGTAATTGTTTTATTACCAATAAAAGATGTCTGAACAAAGCTTCTTTAGTTTTTCCAAGTTCACTCCACAATATCCAATAATGATGTCTATATCCTTCTGCAAGACACAAATTTAACTTGACTGTAGGTAATGTCCACGCTTACTCTTAAAGCTACCACCCAAACATCTCAGAAGCCTGTCATTCCAAGGACTGTGTGGCAAATTCGTAAGTGTGGACTGCTTAAAATTTGTTTGTCTTTTAACAAGTTCTTGTTTCCTATGTCTTCCCCTTTGAGAGACATGGAATCTGTGAAAAGAGGTTTCTGGGAAAGTGTGCTTCATATGTCTCTCCACATAGACCAAGGAATCTAGGCATTGACTGGACTCTTTAAAACAGAAAATAAGGTTCATGTTGGACACTTTCACTTTTCTAATAACACCTTATGCCAGTTCTCAAGGATTACTCAGAAGTAACTCCATATAGGGAAGCTGACTGGCACTCCCGCCTGTGAAGCATCTGTGACGAAAGGCTGAATTCTGTGGGAAGCTGATGGAGTGTCCATGCTCAAACCAGTGTGTTCCCTGGAGTTACATTCCCTGTGTTCACAGTTCCACTGTATGACAGAGGAACACGAAACAGCCTTTTGGGCATTTATAGCAGGCTGATTCTAAGTTAACCTGAAGAATGTAACTACATCTAACCTCTGAGTTGCTTCTAACCAAAGGCAAAAGGCAAAAGTTTCAGATGTTTACTTCTGCAACTATGCTGCATAAGGGTGTGATTTGTGTCCCGACTACAGACTGTTCTAGGCACGTGGCCACAGAAGAAAGGCCAATACAGCAAAGAGCTGAGGTGCCTTCTGTCTGATAGCCAGTGAGACCCTCACACCGGCAGCCTTTTGTGGACTGAATACTTTCAGCCATAAGATCTTAGGAAGACATCCTTCTCCAGACAAGCCTTTGGATGGAATCCAGTACAAGACCCTTCGTTGCAGTCTCATGTGAAACGCTGAATGAGAGAATTCCCTCTAGGCCAGAAACTTTGCAACAAAAACATGCATTTTCTTGAGCAGACAATCTGATGGAAACTTTTACACTGAAGTAGATAATATATTATTGAGGTTTATTATTATAATATTAATATATTGTTAAGCTAATAAAATGTTTCAGATGTGGGAGGATAATTTATATAAATGCACCATTACTCATCATGCTAGATAACAATTTGATTATATGTTTAACGTTATTTTAATAAGATGTATGTACTTAAACCACTGTTTTTCCATTCTATATTTACACTTTCCTTTTGTAGCTGATGCTATTTTAATTTATTATGCTTGTTAAAAAGACAAGTTTTGTTTTTATTGTACTATTCTAGTAATCTCTCATATTAGATTATCTTACTTTCTAAGTTTACATTATTTTTCAGATCACTCTTACTAAGTTTTCCTCTTTCTTGTGCACCTGCTTTTATCAGTGCCAATCGGAGAACAAGCAAAGAGAATTCTTACTGAGACTGGTCACCCACATAGAAATGCTGTATCGGTCATGTGACCTCACTGGCTCTCCCTGCATTAGACACTCTACCACTGTCTTAGACAAACTTTTGGTCAGACGCTAACCTATAAAAACAGTTAATCTTTTTTTTGCTGTGATATTGATGGACTGTATTTTCAAACATTGCCTTGTAACCCATTAACTTGAAGAAAAACAGAGAGCTAAAATTCCTTAATACTTTGTATCTCATAGCCCAATAGAGCAATCTATTGAATATATAACTAATGATTGAATAATCAACACCAGCAAAATTTAATTTAAGACATTGGTTTCTAAACTTAGTCTCAACTATGATTTTACAACCTTTTAAAAACTGAATAGTTTCTTCCTATGTACTGTTTAATACTGTCCCAGAAGTGCACAAATACATTATTCTAGCAAAATCAGCCCTTAGCCAATGGTGGAACATACCTTTAATCCTAGCACTCAGGAGGCAGAGACAGGTAGATCTCTGAGTTCTAGGTCAGCATGGTCTACAGATCAAGTGCCAGGACAGCCAGGACTACACAAAGAGACCCTGTCTTGAAAACAACAACAAAATAAAATCAGCCCTCTGAGCACTGGGTGTTAACCTTCCCATTTTCCCACTGCTTTGCAAATATCATCTGTCCCTTGGAGAGACAGACCAGGCTTTCTGAGTGACATATTCTTTTATTGAATCCTTTTGTTCAGAAGAGCACTGTGAAAAGTGAGAGCCAGCCCCAAGGTGAGTTCACTAGAAGCTAAGAAAGAAGATATCCTCATCTCTAAGCCAAACTCTTCCTTGTCCCCAAATATGCTTGTCTCTCAGCCCTGTCCTGGGTGTCTCTTAAAATGCTTGAGTCCTCTGGTCTGGATTAAGTCCCTCAAGCTGTCCTCACAGCCTAGGGGCTATGTGCAAAAGGAGGAAGATCTCTATGTGCCAAAATTACCTCTTCTCTCTCATCAACCCCACTAACAAGTCAGCTACAGAAGACGTGTCCATGCTTTGTCTTCTCGGTCTCCATGCTCTGGACATGGCGCATTGCTTTTTATTTGAACAAAGTAGTGTTTCTTTATAGGGGTCAGGGAGCTGTCACTATGTTGAAGTTAAGACTAGGATCTTTGTCTGGATAAATGACTTGGAGCAAATTATTTAAACACCTGGAGGCATAATCTGATACTTTATAAAATAAGAGTAACAAGATGCCTGCTTCATACAAGTGCTTAGAATTTAGATTTTCTGCATCAAAAATATATAACATTAAATTACCACATTACTCACTAGAAAAATACTACCCACGAGAATAATAGGTAGCAGTTAATAGCTCTGATTATTGTTATTTATCTGTCTACTTTTTAAAAAAGATGTTTTGTTTTTAAATGAGAGGGAAGGAAGTCAAAGTCTACTTATGTATATGACCGTGTGTATTGGTATCTATGGAGGCCAAAGGAAGGCTTTGGATCCTCTAGAGCTGGAGTTTTAGGTTTTTATACAGCAGATGTGAGCTGCTCAGACTGGTAATGGGAAGTGAACTCAGGTCCTCTGCAAAAAGAGGATGTGTTCTTAACTGCTGAGTCATCTTTCCAACTGGCCTGTGTGCATTTTGTCAAGGATTTCTCCTCTTTTGAGTAAGAACTGAAGGCAAAGCGCCAGTTGCTCACCGTCTCCCATGTACTCAGGACTTCTATGTTCCCTAGTTCTGTTGTCACATCCATACCTCGAACACTCCTCTGTGACTTTCCTCGTGCATACTTCAGTAGGAGTGCTGCCTAGTAAAGCTAGCACTGTCAGGCTAAATACGACTTTCTTCCATACACAGGAGTTTCAGCACGGAGGCTTGTCAAGCCTCTGGCATCCCTTTATAAGATTGTGTTGGCTTTCTTCACACCATGTTGTACTCTGTGGTTTTAATTTTAGCAAGTGTGCCAGGGGAGACAAAAAAAAATCTATAGTGGCCAACATAAAGACCCAGAAGTAGCTGGAGCACAGGGGCTTCCAATGGCACAAAGCAATGTGGCAGTTTTCTCCAGTGTCTAAGGGTCATAGTTTAATTTTACTCCTGGGGGAAAAAAAAACCAAGATCGAAAAAATAAAAGAAATAAATTTTAAAAATAAGTTCAAGTAAATCTCACCAGCAAAGCCAGTGGCGTTCAGGGCAGTGGAGCACTGGCTGGAGGAGCAGAGGCACAACTTCCTGTGGACGGTCACATCTGTCTGTCCTATGCACCAAGGATGGTCAGGACACGAGGCAGTAGATAGCTCCCCACTGTCATCATATGAACAGTGCTTAGCAGTCCTATCACCTCTCCACCAAGAACATGTCACCTTGCTTTCTATGCACATGGTTCTTAGAGTATGGACCCGGGTTGCAAATAAATAAATTACCAAAGAATACAGTCATTAACGTATGACAGCAAGAAGAGACACATTACTAATAGTCTTTGAACTTTTAAGAACAAAAATTTTCTAACAACCTATTTTTAGAATAATATACATAATTAAGTATGCAAACAGTCTTATGACTTGTAACAAGTGAGTTCTTATAAATAACCAAATAAATGTATATGTTTATGTACAACAATGGCAAATGTAAAATATATAATACTAATATATAAAATGATGGTATATTTTTAGGAAATGCTGCAGGATAATTTTAAGGGTGCTGTAGTTTGGTTCCCTCCATCTGTGTGAGGAAGGGTATGATCCAAGGGAAGGTAGCTTTCCCATGTGTGCTACAGACCTGATTCATAGTCAGGGGTTCTGTTTGCCCAGAAGGAAGCAAGATTGGTATTTGGTCCTGGCTCTGCCATTAACATGGGAAAGTTACTAAATTTCCCCTTTGGTGTGTGTCTCCATTTATATAAACAATTAAGATAGGCCAGTGTTTTCCAAATATTGTCCTGTGAGGGAGTTTTTAATCACTCTTTAATAAAATGAGAAAAAAAGATGAACAATAGACTGAGTTATTTGTCTAATTAAATGCACTTATTTTTTTAAACTGATGAAAGTGACTTGATTTCCTAAACAGCAAGGATTTCTTGCTAGCTTCAAGCATCCTTACAAGGCCAAAGTGTGACTCCTATTAATAGAACCCTGTTATTCAAACCTGCATGCATTTTTACTGGTCCACAAACGCAAATGCTAACTGTCTGGGATGGACTATGTTCAGCCATCATTAATCTCTGGCTCTTAACTTCTATATTCTTCATAACTCACAGATGGTATTAAACTCTAAAGCTGTAAGGAAGAACCTATTTATTCCAGCACTTTTTCAAACATGATCTGTTACAGAGCATCTGGAAAGATATCATAACTGCCCAACTAGAAAGGGGATTATCATTCAAATGGGATTGGAAAACAATGGGTTAAAAAGCTGGATACTTTTCTCAAAAAATCTTGAGAAATACTTAGATAATGTAGAATGGTAACATCCATTGTAGAATTCACGCTACCCCCCCCCCCACACACACACACACACTCCAATAAAACAGCATGAGAAGCTCTGGTAGTCATTGAGGGAAGCATCTGCCATTCTTCCTCCACTTATCTATTCTAGGGCATTCTGGAGCACACATTAACAAAGGTGACCAACTTAAAGAAATTTCTTCAATTGCTTTTAAGGAAAAAAAAACAAAGAAATTCACCATTTATTTTATAATAGTTATAATTTGGTATTTTGTTCAAACTAACCAAAACTATAGATTGTTAAAATATTACAAAAGAAACCTGGATGAAAACCATTGGTTGGCAAAAGAAGAGATATAAAAGTTTTGTACCAAGTATTGACAACTATATATTCTTCTTTATCATTACAAAGAAAGGCAACTTGTACCAAAAGTTCTATAAATAATGATGACAACAGGAAAATTTAGGCACTTATATTTTACATAACTCTGTAGTAATCAAATTTGTCTTTCATCCTTACACAGTAAATACAGAGGAAACAAAAACAACCCGTAAGTTTGAAACTAAAAAATGCTACTGGTTCCTTTCAAAGTTGTTAAAAGTTACATCACTGTGAACAATTAATTATGGATTAAGTCACAGTTTATTATGATCAAGGAATAAAACTTGTGGAAGAAGGAAAACCTAAGGGTGTTTGATACTTAGTTTCTTTGTATAATCATTTGATCAGAATTGAGGTTTCCTTTGCCTTTTGCTACAGTTCCCATCCTGGTGTGAGCTAGACAAATGCTTCAGCCTTCTGGATTCAAGTTTCACTTTACCCAGCGGGGGTGGGAGGCTTTGCATTTGAGACAAGACGATCCTAAACCGAACTCTACAGAGAGGGGACACAGAAGTGTCCTTTTCAGCATTCTGGCCAACATTTCTTTCAGATTCAGTTTTGATGAGTCTGTGTGCTGTGTGTTACCTCTAAGATTTTTCAGCATAACTGTACGGTAAATTCCAGCCTGTGTTTTTTTTTTTTCAATCCTGCTGACTACAGCAGTCTGTAGCCATAAAAAGCCTCCACAGACCAAAAGTGCCTCTGTGAAAAAGCAAACGTCCACACAACATTTATGTTCACAGACAGGACAAGGAAGAAGCCCCTGATTTAGTGCTAATGAGTTCCAAAGATTACTTCTAGGGTCTAAACTTAGAAAATTTACTTCTCTTTTGATGACTTTTGTAAACAAAATACCAACACCAAAATAAGCAATTTAATCAAGAGAAAGGGGAGTGTCCTGTCCAGCAAATCAAATTCTCTGCCAAACTCCACTGGAGAGCCCCGTCTGCTACTTAGCTCGAAACTGTAGTTAAGGCTGACCTGGCTAGACTCCCTCAGCCCTTACCCCACAGGTATGTTTGAGACTTCTGCAAAAGATTCCAGTTTGCAGAACGAGCTACTCCCAGAGCTTAAGTCGCTCTCCATTGTCCCTGTGGACAGGGTGAAAGGCACCAAATAGCTCTAACATACTACAACAGTCGTTTATATAATCTGATTTGATAGACAACTACACCATGTCAGTTCGTGTGAGCATACTCCATTAGAAGCTGTTAGGAGAAGCTGAGCTCACAAAGTCAATAACAGGGGTGCAAGAGAAAACAACACCTGAGTCACTCCTTTACACATACAACCTTTGACTCTCTGAAGAGTAATTCAACTCCCCCATATTGTACAGCACATCACATTTCATATCAACAGCTAAAACCAAGCAACTCTTAATCTTTCTTTTAAAACACAAAACATCCCAGCTACTTGCCTTTTGGCAATTTCTGTGCATTTCCCAGAGCAAGTGCAATACTTCCACAGAGAAGTAGACACCCCAGGCTGGAGAGCATGTTGCATTTGCCTGCTCACACGGGGAGTGCTGCGGCTGGGTGCCTTGCAAGCCTGGAACTGCATTTAAGTGGACGTTCTCCACTGACAGAGGCGGGAGGCTGCTCTGAGCTCTGCTGTGGGCTTACTCACAGGGGGTGGAGACAAGATGACATCACACCCTTTCCCACACACTCAAAAAAAAAAGTAGGCACAACAGCAAAAACATATCATCACATTTCCCTCTGCACCGCTGCAACTGCCTGCCTCTTCTCTTTCCCCTCAGCAGAAGAAGTGAAATTGTGACCAATCTGTATTCCTGAAAGAACTACTCAGGAAACTTGGAAACATTTGATGAACTAGTTTAAAGAATAAAAAGGCACTCTTAAACCCATCAAAACAGTAAAATATAAAATGAAATTTTATTAAGAAGAAAATTGTTTTTAATTAGCCAGGAAACCAATCCAATCCTTCCTTTAAATGGGAATAAATTCATAAAAATATACTTTGAACTATTCTGAAGCTATAATGTTTCAAGGAACTTCAAGAGAGTCCTAAGCTATGCAGTTATACACTGTGTACATATATACACACACATACAAATGCACACATATATGTATTATGTATATCCACATATTCCATAGGTATGGATGTAGAGACAGAAGGTAGCACATTACCTCACCCCACACTGGGCTAGCCTCTGCATCAACCTTTGGCATAGTGGTTGTGTTGGGGCAATGGTATGATCCATCTCCACTTTACTAGTAAGAAAAGCTGAGTTGTAGAGAGAAGAGGTAGCCCAACCAAGCAGATAGAGTGTACCGAATAATAATATAGACAGCCATTGTAGCAGAGCCACTGGGACTGACATTTAGTTCCCACTGAACTGCTTTGAACACATTTCATTGCTATGTTGTCAATACTCTTTATGTTACAGAGCTTGCTTCATGACAGACATTGATCTAAGCAATTTACACATTACTAAGACAACATACTTCAATTCATCTATGAGAAAGGCATTGCAATCACTTTCATTTTTGACCAAAGGGAGGTGAAGGAAAAGACCCAATATCATGGCAGAAAGAAGCAACAGCAGGATTTTAAGTAGGCCATTGGACCATAGCCGTCTAGTCAACCTTACTAAGCTTCAGATTCTAAAGTAAGGACGAGGACCAGGAATACGGCTTGCTATTCAAGCACGAGGATCAGAGTTCAGATCCTACTATCCTCATAAAGAGCCAAGCACCACATCGTGCACTAGGACCAGCACTGGAGAGACAGAGGTAAGAGGAACCCTGAAACTTACTGTGTAGCCAGCCTCACTAAGGTCAGGATTCATCAAAACACCTTGTCTCAAAAACCAAGGGAGAGATCACCTGTAGAAGATACTGAATTTCAGCCTCTGACCTTCAGAGGCACTTACACATACAGGTATAAAAGAATATCCATGCACTTGTGCACATACATACAAACACATAGGCACACCTACATGCAAAAAAAAAAAAAAAAAAGAAAAGAAAGGACAGCACCAGATTTGTAAATTCGACAGCAGCATTTGTTTTTATTTCCCATGGTATCTGGCATACAGAAAGCACACATGATGGCAGTTACTGCAAGCAATAATAAACAGCAACAACAGCAAAGCCCTTAATTAAGAAGAATCACAATGACAGTGTTTATCTGTAAAGTCCCTTTGTGTGCCTTTTTCTGCAACATCACATTGCCCCAAATACAAGTACACTGAAGGGACTTCTGGGTTCACACCGTCCTCTGAGTGACTGCTGTTTGTGTTTATATGGAGTCTTTGGGGATAGTCGTTCTCAACAGTTGCTATAGCTAAGCCAAAATCAGTCTGAGGGAAGAAGAGTGAAATCAGTCAAATGAAGCATGATGGGGTAGCTTACCAAAGAGAGAGAGAGAGAGAGAGAGAGAGAGAGAGAGAGAGAGAGAGAGACAGAGACAGAGACAGAGACACAGAGAGAGACAGAGAGAATGAGAATACATCTTTCAAATAAAGTAAAGTGAGAGGATGCACAGGTTCGGGGCATCTGTTTCTGGCAGCCTGCGCCCTCACCATAGGAATGTTCTGGCACTGGCCTTGGGAGGGGGTGAGGTATTTAACATGTCTTTCTCAGCTCTGTTTTTATGCTTGAACAGGCAGTGCTCTCAAACCTGAGTTCAGAGTCACCCTTCCAGGCTCTGTGTCTATAGCCATAGACTATACCAGCAAGGCCACAGTATTAGAAGAAAGGACAGATTTCGAAGGAAACAAACCTAGCAGAAATATTGTAAAGAAAGCCCTTCATTCAAAACACTGTGAGGCTGGTGAGAGCCTTAGGTAATGGAATTCAAGATTAAGACTCTGTCTGGCGAGCAGATGAAACCCAGTCAATGTTAGAAGGTATTATTTGCTGCGTGGAACCAACTGGAGACTAATTAAATCAAGTCAGCTTCTAATATTTTGTCAGGAAAAGATATACTAGCTAGTAGGACAAACAAGCATTCAACAGACATACTGACATATAAGGCTCAGGCCAGGGAGGGAAAGTGACTTGAAGAAGGGACCTCACACATAGGACATTTCATCTTCTAATGACTAGAAATTTTTCTGCCTTTAGAGTACCAATACAAACAAGATGAACACATCCTTTCTCACATGAGTAAGGCCTTGGGGTTTGGATCACATAATCATAGGAACGTTTTAGGCTATCCTTAAGGAAAAATTGAACCTGACCTTGGACCAGTAGAGATGACTTTGAAATTATTTGTGTGACTCCATTGGTTTCTCCATCTTCACTAAAGGACGACTGTTTAAGACTCTGTCTTATTTGAAAGTGGTGAAATACCAAAAACTCCAGATACTTGTAGGAGACTACCAAACTCGTTGTCACTAATATTCATGAAAAAATAAGTCAAAAGAATCTTTCTTGAGGAAGAGCTATTTGAGAAACACAAAATGTCATAATTACCTATAGTTTTGCTGAAAATATAGGTCACCTGTGTCTTGTTGATCACCATCCTCACTATGTAAAAGAATGGAATGGGGACATGCAAAGCAAATGTCAAAGGTCATACAATCTACAGATTCCTACGAATTCTCTTACAGTTAGTCCTAGGTTAATACAGAGAGCCCTGGAATACAACTTAAAATGCAGTTGTTAGAAGTCAGTTCTCTGAGGAACTTCTTGTTTCTGAAGATTTTATGAGCAGAGGCACCAACTCCCTATATTAGACTACCTCTTCAAAAAAGTACACTGCAATAGCTTTGGAAGACAGGACTATGCTATTACAGAGCAAACAGAATACATGTCATCTCCTAGCTTAAAAGATTTGTTCCTGTTCTGTAATATTACCCACATCACATACAGGTATCAGCTATTATTTGTGTTGCTCTAGAGAGACTGGGAGTCTAAGCTCTGATGAAAACAATATTCCAGCTATTGCTATTGCTATGAGTAATATGCTGGCCTTTGTCTTTAACCCAGGAATCTTGCATCTCATGCCAGCACCCATGAGCAAACGAGTGCTTACTTGTGCATATGGCAAAAATCTCAGACTTTTGCAGATCTGACAAAGTTGGACTGCTCACAATGTGGCCTGTGTTGCTAGATGTTGCTTATTGAACCATATACGTTCTCATTATTGTAGCACTACAGAAAGCCTCTGACTGTTTTTCTCTCCAAAACTGTTCTGACTGGTTATTTGAGCAACTGTGTTTATCTCTGTAGCACTGTAACCAGGTCTCTCTTTCTTGTCAGATTCCTAGAAAACCAGTGCCAAATTTATCTCCACCTACATTGAGTGTATAGGTTACGATGTGCATTTTTAAGCATCATTTCTGGCTCCATTTTCACATACACCCTTATTTCTTGCTTATTTTGCTCAGAGTCTTAATTTATGTGACTTTGTAGGCTGTGTTGACTTCTTCTGGAACAAGGTAAAGTACAGCCAACTGTCTCCACGCACAGGAACTGTGTCAGGAAAGTGTTACACATGATGAAGTTGGAACCTGTAGACCTGTTCTCTGTTTTCTCTTTCTACAAACAGTAAATGCTAATGGACTTTGGTACAATACTCACAGAGCCTCAACATACATCTACTCTCTTGGGAAATGGGGATGAAATGTGTGAGTCTAAATAGGTATCATGGTTTTTCAGTCATTCCAAGCTGGTCTCTTAATTGCTCAATACTAACTCCCAGACTTGAATTGAAACTTATATAAATCTTTCAAATCTTGGAGGCTTTTTGCAGAAATTTAACCTATTAGTCCACTATTTTTAGTCTCTAGTATATTAGAAGCCACAGTAGAGAATATTTTTAAGGCTTATATACATTTGCAATTAATAATATCTGAAGGTATGCTGTGGTTTTTAGGGATGCTAATAAAAATACTTTTAATGTGACTCATTCTAAATGGGAAACCCAGAATTTTGCTTTTCAGCCCAAATCTCATGTCTATAATTACTGTGTTGAATGAGACTTATGATCCAATTGGACAAGCATCTGCTCCAGTGAGGGTACACTTGGCCAGAGCATGAAACTTTCTCGCACATGCTTTACAGAGCAGAGAAAAGTACCAAGTGTTGGAGTTACATTTACAGGTCTTTCTTCAATCTGTCTGAAGGCATCTTGACCTCTAGCTTCAGGCCCCACTACTTCTTATAAAGAATGAAAGGTAAGGAGCAACTTCTTATAAAAGAATAATTTCTCCCCTTTGGTCAAGAAAGACCAAATGGTCTTTAAATGGTTCATCTCTAAATTTTAAAGTTGCCCTTCTGGCCCAGCCTAGTTTATACAGACACATTAAAATATCACAGAGTAGATAACTTTTAAAGACTAGCCATTCCCCCTCATATGGATCCCCCCTTGGGACCAAATCCTAGCAGACAGTATTACAAGGTGAGAGAGTATGTTAGAGAACAGAATAGATTCACTTTTGTAATACTTTCAATATCTTATTACTTTGCTCCCTGATCATGGAAAATCCATTCTGAGGGCAAATCTACCACATAATTAACCTTTTATTAAGCTCATCTCTCAACAATACTCCTCTAGGGACTAAGTTCCCAATACTTAAGATGTCAAATACATCAACTTTTAGGTACACATTCAAGTAATAGGCTCTCCTTTGTATTCAAATTCTATACTGGTTAGTGGGGTGCTGAGTACCTAACTGTATAGAGATAGAGTATCTCTTATTAACGTTAAAGGATGTAAAATGGGTTGAGTCAAAAGTTTAGTGAGAAAACAACTACCATAGAAAGGGCTCTGAATAGGTAGAAGCATAAAAACAAGATCCGGATGGTCAGCAAAGGCAAACTGGGGCCTATCTAACTTGATCCACAAACCACCCAAGTCCCTACTACTTCATCAGCAAAGAAGACTGAAGCCTAAGAAGTCTGATGAATACAGACTATGTTTCTCAAGGTCAAATGACCTTAAATGGATCGGCCCTATTCTAGTTCCAGAGCACAAACATGCCAATAACATAAATGTTATGGAAGATTTCATATCGAGATGGAGAAGCTGATCACATAGCAAGCAAACCTATGTATCTATCTTTTAAAGAAAATAGTTTCCTCTGCCTTCCAGATGCTTCCAAACCTGTTTTTCCTCTGTTCTTATTTTTCCAAAACATTTCCTCTCATTTTTTCCCAGAAGAAATTGTCTTTCTAGTCAACATATATAAAACTCACTATGAAACAGAAAATTAATTAGTTCTTATCCCCCTAGCCTTTCCCTCAGAGTACTCATGTTTTTGTTTTCAAACCCATACACTCTCATATTATATTATCTCATCTTCATTAACAGTCCATGATAGCTTTTTTTTTTTAGTGGAGAAAGCATGGCTCAAACAACGTGAGACTTGCCCACTGAGCACGGTCAATGGTGTAGCTCACAAACTTTGTGTTTAGTCATTTCCTGGGACTTGAAGTACCAGGACTTGAAGGAATACCAAATGTATTCTTTATTTGCTATTTCATATCTAAAATTATATTTTAGAAAATTCTTTTAACAGATAAATAAAATATAAAGATCTTTTAGAGGCCCTTGTGCTAATGCTGAGAGGTAGATGTTACCTGTAGGTCCTCCTTAGACTCCATGAAGATAT
This sequence comes from Grammomys surdaster, assembly GCF_004785775.1. Lineage (NCBI taxonomy): Eukaryota > Metazoa > Chordata > Mammalia > Rodentia > Muridae > Grammomys > Grammomys surdaster. The sequence goes on from NW_021621192.1 coordinate 3,714,851, forward strand.
CCAGAACAGATTGGAGGATGGAACAAAGGGTTCTTGATAGGAGTGTGAGGAAGTCAGGCTGCAGGCAGGAATTTTAAACCAGGAACACCCTAAGAACTTTATGGGAATCCAGATTTATACTCATCCAGAGTGTGTTAGATTCTATAGAAGACTACTTTCTCATGTCTTTGTCTTTTTAAATCCACCATCCTTTCTTTGTATCTTGTTTTTAATTTTTTCATATTTATTTATTTTCTTTTTAATTTTATTTATATGAGTATACTGTAGCTGTCCTCAGACACACCAGAAGAGGGCATGGAATCCCATTACACATGGTTATGAGCCACCATGCGGTTGCAGGGAATTGAACTCAGGACCTCTAGAAGGTAGTCAATGTTCTTAACCTCTGAGCCATATCTCCAGCCCTTTTTATTTTCTTAATTATATGTATATGGGTGTTTTGCCTGCATATATTTGTACCATGGATATGCCTAGTACCCACAAAAGAAAGCAATGGATCTCCTAAAACTAAAGTTACCGATGGTTATTACCCACCATGTGAGTGGCTGAGAATCAAACCCAGGGCCTCTGAAAAAGTAGTCAGTGCTCATAATCACTGAACCTTATAAGCACAAACACAGCCTTTGCCTTGCTTTTAGTACCTTATCCTCAGTATCAGTTCAAAGAACTATAATATTTTAAAAGAACAAGAAACTACCTTAGCATCCCTAAGGATTGCCAATCCAAGATCTCAAATGCACAAATACAAATTTTATGAATTTTGTTTGTTTGTTTGTTTGTTGTATTTGTTATGGTTTCATTCTACATGAAAGCATGAGTTTTCCTCAGGTCATAGGCCACCTACCCATAATCAAACAGAATAGTGGTAGAAGAAAGGGTTATCTCTCCAGAGAGTTTCTTCTCAGTTACTATGCCAGGAAAATCTGGGAAAACCCTTCCCCCTCACCCTTTTCCATGTTAAAATAAAATGGCATGTTCTTCCTTGAAATTACATGATTCACCCAAAACATCTGATATTAATTTTAGGAACAAGGCTTGAAATATAAAAATGTGTAGAAAGCAACTAGGAGGGTCTGATAGAAAGTTCAGGGAATGAGATGTGGCAACTCTGTAACTGGGTGTATCAGCAGCTGTCACAGCCTGAACAAAAAACTGGTACCCTTTAACTTACAAAATGCCCTTTTCCTGACAGCAGTGCTCATTTGGAGCATCACATAAGATAACATCAGTAGCCTTCTTAAGTCTTCTCAGAGGACTAATGTTTCTTACACCGAAAAATTCCAACCATCTATCATCTACTGTATTCATTGTTGTGTGACAAAACTTTCCCTGGGGAGTCACAAACATACATGTCTACCCATTCCAGATAAGAATCCATGACAGACAGAGACCATGAAAGTCCAACTTGGTGAACTATGAGTTTTATTGGTATTACTTACAGGAATATTAGTGAATTATTTAAAGGGGCAGAAATGACTCAGTGAAGGCTGTATCACCAAATCTCACCCCAGCACAGTAACAGCTCATAAAAGCTGGGAAAACAGAGCATGTTGCACAGCCTGCAGGCTGCCCAAACATTGAAGAGTATCCCTTCCAAAGGATTCAATTGGTCTAAACCTCTTCCAGGCAGCTCAGATGGTTTCTTTTTTCAAGCAGTTGGTCTGGTCTCAGTCTTCTTCACAGTTTGGCTTCTCTGAAAGTAACTTTTAACAGTCTTTATTGCTTACTCTTGAAAGGAGGGGCATGGTGAATTTTGTCAGTTTCAGGAACTTCCTGGTGCTCTTTGAGTTGTTCACCTTTCTACCTAGGGAGTTTCACTGCAGATGGAATGCTTCAGTCTTGGAGAAAACTGTTATACCATAGTCATAAAGTTCTTTAACCCAATCCTAAGCCTCCTGACATGGTAAGTAAGAATCATAGCACCCAGTCCTGTCACTCTGTCATTCCTGGGCATATTTTTTAAAAATCTTTCTTATTAATATACTAGATGGACTGTTTCAATTTTTTTGCCCAATATCCACTCACAAATTCATCCATTGTTAATACATTCAAGGTAACTCTTGTGAAACTCCCAAAAGAAGCAAAGTTTCTCCAGAATATCTCTGACATGATGCTTCAAGGATTGTGAAGATATGTGAATGTTAAATACAAATATCTTAGTCTGAAGATGTTAAAAGAGATTAGAAAGTTATAGCATAAAACATAAACATGAAATTCTCATTGAGTCCCTTTCAAACCCATTAGATATAAATGCTACCAGAGGATGCCCAACACAGAAGCACTTTAAATGGACAAAGTGTGTTGACATCTGTCTTAAATAGCTTACAAATGTGAACATATGGCTTCTCCCCACACCCTTGGGTAAGCAATGTAATCAATTCATCTATACAAAGAAAAAAATCTTTTTTTAATGTATATGAGTACACTGTAGCTGTCTTCTGACACACCAGAAGAGGGCATTAGATCCCATTCTAGATGGTTATGAGCCACTGTGTGGTTTCTGGAAATTGAACTCAGGACCTCTAGAAGATGATCAGTGCTCTTAACTGCTGCTCCATCCCACAAAGAAAAACTTGTAATAGTTTTCTTACAAAAACTACTAGTGCTTTACAAATATTTATATATTTTGATTCAATAGTTCATATTGAAAATATGTCAAATTGACAGTTCTAACATAAAAATTATGGCAATGTCTTTTACAAAAATTTCACATATTTTATATAATAAAAGAGATGCATTGTATAAACATAAGTACAACCTAAAATGCCAGAAAATATTTTGGTCATTAAATACCATATACAATTGGCTACATGAGAAACCTCAAAATTCTGAGGAAATAGTGTACTTTATAAAATGTTATATACTACATTAAATATATATACATATGTATGTATACATGTATGTATATATGTATGTATGTACGTATGTATGTATGTATTTAGAGCCAGCTTTGTGCTTTCCACACAGGTCTGGCAGCCTAAGTTTAATATCTAGAACCTACATGGAGGTGAAAGAAGAGAACTAACCCCACAAAGTTGTCCCATGACAGAAACATACATCATACACATACCTGATAATATAAATAAAAATTTTTAAAAAGAAGACATTTAATTAGTTGGAAATAAATAGACCAAAAGTATATGGTCAAACATTTTCTTCATTCCACTATCCTTAGCTTAAAGTATTTAAAATAAGCAATTGCTTTTAATATCTTGGCAGAATTCAAGCATGCTTTTCTAATTGCTAACCATTCTAGTAACATCGATAGGCTGACCCTTAGATGTGAGGATATTAGACAATATTTCCCTCCATTCCTCTTCCTCAAGTGAGCTATACACAACACACCCCATGTCACAGCCTTTGGTGAAAGTTTACAACACAGAATACAAGAAAAGCATCAGCTGACAGTGGTGTCTACAGAAATCAAGTGCTGAAGCCTGGTTGGTAGCATCCCAAATCTAGATGGGAATGGCTTGCTTCACACACTGAAGGCAGAAGTCTCACTCAGATCAGAAAACACAGTGGGGAGTCCACTGGAGGAGGGACTACGCCTCATTACCTTTTGTTAAGGAGCATCACAACAATAGCAGGGAAACAAGAGCAAGTGGTTAATATGCTAAAGAGGCAGAGAAGAGGAGGAAATGCTTTAGTGTGGACATTTCTGGAATGTGTGCATGTGTCCTTGTGTCTGCACCCCTTGCTGTTGATCACCGTAGTTGGCTCCTAAGTTATTGCCAACTGTCTGTTCTCTGCCACTTCCAAATCAGTAACTTAGCTGGGTCCCAGAGCCCTTGTCTATGCTTTTTGCTCCTTATCTTGACCTGGCAGGAAAATCTGCTCTAAAGATCTCAGAATCCACTGCTTCTTCCAATTTAGGTTTTCTGTCTAAGCAATCGTTATTTACCTGTACATAATTGCTTTTAAATAATAACTATATAAATATTTATATAACTATGGAGAAGTAATGAGCAGAAGTTCTCCTTAGATTTTTCTCTCCTTTTACTTCATGCATGAAAAGGATAGGATCCTAAGACTAAAATGGGTCATGTGGACTCAGTATGCTGCTGACTATAAAAGGTATCTAATTAAGATAAGAAGAGAGTGTCTTGCAACAGAAAGTTCTGACTTCCTTGTCTTCCACTGACAGATCTACTGGGCAAAATAGACCTCTATGGCCTGCTTAAATGTGAATTTACTTGGAAAGGAGAAATTGGGAGCTATTTTAAGGCTGTACAAAGAAATCACCAACCCTTTGCTCATGGCACATTTTTTAGAGGAAGGGAAAACGACATATACAAGATGACATCTTGGGAGCCTGTGGATCTGCATCAGGGGAGAATGACAGGAATGATGGATGTGGAGAGGCAAGAGCAGTTCACATAATTTATGGCCCCATTTTTTTAATTCTCTAGTCTTGGACCTATTCATACCCACAGTCATGTTATTTGCCAAATTAAGACATGTGTGTTTTGTGGAGCCTCCTCTCATTTGGTATTTAGGAAACTTCAATCCCACTGAGAAAGCACACATTTCAGGATACATATCACATGAAGTAGAGACAGGGGAGAAAATTTACTTTCCTTTTCCATGCCCAAAGTGTGAAACCAGAGGCCTTATTATACTAAGACCGATTGCAGAATACATGGTTCTTTGCTCATAAACCATCATTGAAGAAACTGGGGCTACACTTTTGGCTCTATGATGCAAATGAAGCAGGAAATGTTAAAATACAGCAGGGTCCTTCACAAGGTTCTTTGTGTAAAGGTAAGAAAGTGTCTTAGAAAGGATGGAGGTTAGCAGGTGTGGGCTGTGAATGTGCATGTTCCTTAGCTGGCTCTTGAAAGTGTCCCTGTGGCTCATCTTTGGAAGACAAGAGAAGATGAAACCTTAGGCAGCCGGATGTCCCAATACAAAAATACTTACGTTTGTAAGAAGCAAAGAGGAAAGTCTGAGTCACATAGGAAAGGAAAAAAAAAGGATTGAGTGTTTTAATGAGCTTTTTCTTTTCCTGGAATTCCTACTAGGAGGAGAAAAGAAAACCTTTGTCTTGGTGTTTCTGTTTTGAGATGAAGACACAGCAAAGTCCAATGATGTTTCCAATCCATACTCCCTTGCCATGGAGGACAAACAGTTGTCTTCTAACAGGTGAATAGCTATTTTCAGACTTAGATAAAACAAATCTAAAGCATGAAGGTTATAGAATAAATGTTATATTTCTATGGTCTTAGAGGAGCTGCATCCAGCCATGGTATGTATGTGCCTTCCACTGAAGAATATTGCAGCTAAAATAATCCTTACCTTAGTTTCTCTATGTCTGGTAAATTTATTAAATTTTGTTCTAAGAATTTACTATCAGTAATGCTTGTGACAGATAGCAAAAGAGGAAAAATAGAGAAAAGAAAAAGGGAACTAACCTCATTCAGAATTCTTACCTGCTCTCCAGGCCTACTGCTTTTACTGGAAACTGCATAGCAATGTGCTTCAGTATTATTCAAAGGAACACTGAATAAATCTGGTCGTACCTGTTACTCTATTGGACTACCAGTATATAAGTGATACCAAGCACTTACAAAAGGAACAAAAAGAATTAAACTATTCCTCAACAAGTCAGAGCTATGGCTTAATCTTCAGGATCCATGTTGTCAAAATGGGAACCATATTTTCCAGAATCTTCAGTTTTGATGCTTCCTCCCAGTGACAGTTTTTGTTTCTGGTGGTAGCTAAGGGATCAAGGGGCAAGGTCTCAACTCCTTGAGACCCTCCTATGGCTGATCCAACCTGTGATATCTATCTTTAGGCTAATAGGGGTTTACTGAAACAAAATGGAAGTAGAGGAAGTAGACCTGGACTCCACGGGAAGTTCATGAAGGAAATGGGTTTGGAATCAACTGCCAGACACAAAAGGTAAGGACGTTTCAAGGACACTTCCTAAGATGTATCCTTGAACAACTTGCTTCATGGAAAAGCTCTACTTGTCACAGTGCATGGGTAAGTAATTATCATCCTCTTCCCTCGGTGCTGGTGAAGAAAGTGTTGCAGTATTCAAATTACAACTACAGTAGTCATGGTAATGTCGGAATCCATCCCTTCACCTTTTGAACATAAACTGTCTCTCATTTTTTATCTCCATTGTCTATTATGGTACCTGAAGAGTAGAGGCTGACAATAAAAATAACTGGATACACCAACCATAATGATTTATGAGAATTATGGACAAAGGGTCAGAAAAAGAATTTTGATTATGAGAATTTATTCACATTCTTGAAACTATCCAGGAAGACAGCACCCTTTTCAATGAATCTATTCCAGGTCTTCACCAAAAACATTAAATGTCTGATATCTCATAGAAGTAAAATGGAAATATGGGAGATATATAAATAATTGCAGTCTGCAAAATGTTATGAACCTCCTTAAATGGCAAACCAAAATCAGAACTGTTTATGTAGAGGTGATAAAGTCATTGAAAATGGTATTATAATTGTCGTAGATGAATACTGGAACTTCCGGTTCCTTTTGATTCGACAGTCAGTTCTTGATTACTATAATATATTCAGCCTATCCATTTTCCTATGTAAGATAGCGTGTTGAACATATCCCACAATAGCAGCCAGCATCCTTATTGTGGCTCTGTGGTCACAGCTGAATAGGATCCTCATGATTTTATTCTCTAATCTGATTTTCCTATCAAGGGTTCTAAAATCCAAGCCTTAAGAAAACCAAGCTGGATTTTAAGCCCAGGTCCATCTTTAATCACTTTAGACTCATTCTGTGCCACTAATCACTTATTGGCAGATTTGTCAACATTACATGACTCCTATGAGGATTTAATAGTAAACACCAACCATAATACTAGGTCCCTTGTTCTTTATGGAGTCTAGGTGAGGGTGTTTCGCTCTTCTTTGGTTTGATGGGCTCCATGAGGTTTCTTTTATTGAAAGGCTTCAATATTGCTATGTGCTTATATTGTCCCAACCTACTTTGGTGTGTTTGAAAGTTAGCATTCCTTTAACTTTCAGGAATACATTATTTCAGTCTCTGCCAGACAGATTGTGGCATTTATATTCCTAGTCAAGCACAGAATCATTCTGCCTTTGCACTCAAAATGGAGTCAAATGCTGTTTACAAAATGGAGTTTCTCAGGACAAGGCACAGCCTGAAAAAACACGATGGCCAGTTGGAGCTGGTTGCTGTTTGATCTCACAAACAGCCCATCACAATGAGTTACTAACTAGACCATAGGGCAGCAGTGCTACAGATGAGAAATGAGCTGTATATACACGCTGTAGAATTTAATTCAGCCATAAGGAAGAAAAGAATCTTGTCCTTAGGAAAACAAGCTGACTTGAAGGTCATTGTGATAACTGAGATATGCTAGTCTCACTTAGACATCAATTTTCTCTCACTCCTGCAATCTAAGGAAAATAAAAGAACATGAAAGTAAACTGAGGCTTACTAGGGATATGGAAAGAGAAACAGGGGGACAAGAAAGAGAGGGGACAAGAAAGGTCAATGGCAGGGTAAATGTGATTAAAGTACATTGTGTGTGTGTGTGTGTGTGTGTGTGTGTGTATACCAAATAGATAGAGCCATTAAGTTAGTCTAACTTAAAACAATGGCAACCTAAACAGAGTTCTCTAAAGAAGAGCTGAAAAACTGGTCCAGGGCCAAATCTGATTCAGTATCTGCTTTTTTGTGAATTTTACTAGAATATAGTCATGCCTGTTTATCAACATATTGTCATTTTATCTATGGTTGCTTTTATAGCAAAGATAAGTCGTTACAAAAGAGATCATAAGGTCCATGAACCCCAAAATATTTATCTAGTTGTTTACACAAAGTATTTCCAAGTTGCTCTCAAATCCCCTGCTGCTCTCCTAATCCTAACACAGCAGAAAATGTATACAATTATAAACTTACACAGTAAACAAAATAATGTTTCCCTACTAGTCTATCATTTCAATTACAAAACAGAAACCCCATTATGCGATAATTCAGAACTTGTTTTCTGGGTGTCCACTTTTAGCCTTCAGGGAAAAGCATTTCCTGGGAACTAATAATGAATTTCACTGGCAAGAAAGCATACAGACTGGAGATTTGGAGGAATGTGTTGGTTGGAATGGGGTAAGAAACACTGGGCCTCCTCACTTGCTCCTCTGTGCAAACCTTCCCGTTCAGCAGACTCTGAACACAATCTGCCGATTGCTGAGACTGGCCATCCTTGTCACTCCTCGGCACCGAGCGCTTGCTAAACTTCGCAGTAAGATGTGGGAAGGGACAGCAAAGCATATGACTGTTGTGGGGAAACTCATTTAATCATTCAATCTCTCAGCAGCTTTGTTCCCATGCCTCCAAAACTAAAGTCGCTCTGCGTTCAATCTCCTTCAAATGTTAGACTGTTTACAAATTGAGAAGTATTCGGAGTAGAGAGACCCACAGCTTTGGAAATGTTAGCTAGCTAAACATGGTTTCTGCTGATAAACCCAGCAACTGAGACACATCGATCTAGTCAAATGTAAAAAATCCCTATTCAGTGTATAAGTTCTTTGGGGGCAAAAAACCATAATAAGGATCAAGTATTTTTGTGTGTTGTGCTAAAGGAAATGAATGCCTGTAACCACGGCGTGTCTATATGCACATGTGTTCCTCGGGACTCCTCACACTGGTCAGTAGTCACTCACTCAGTATGATCTCAGGAGATCGAGATCGGAGGAAGGCAAACTCTGAGTGAGTACCTACATATGATATTTTGACCTGAACAGCAGAACAGAAAAAGTTGCTGTCCCTATAACTGAGAAATTTACAAACTAAGTAAAACAAATCCCAGACAGCTATGAATATATACATGTACATCTGCATTATATACATACACACACATGCAACCAGTGAGCCAAGAATTATAAAGTAATTCAATAGTTACTGTCTATTAGTTACTAATAGTTACTAAGGCAAACACACTATCAGAAGTGGTATCAGTAAGAGCTCTGACAACTTCCACAGTGCTTTTGTATATGTTACTTCAGAGCACTAATTTTTGCCTGGTTGGTGTAGATCACCTGACAGGAGCTGAGAGCCTAGACTAGTACAAGGCTGAGAAGTCCAACCTGAGGTTCCCACAGCCTCCCAGGAATCCAAAAAGGGAAACTTTGCTAACAGAAAAGATACAAATCTACAACACTATCTCAAATAATGGCAGAGAGGATAAATACATACCATAACTATGAAAAAAAAATCAACTAACAGTTTAAAATCTCCTCTGGTCCCTAGCCTCCCCCACACAAAACTTTTAAAGTGGATTCTATGAATAACAGACTGTCCCAAGCTCTTCTGTAGAAAAAGGAGTCCCCCTTCCCCAGGGACTCTATGAGGCAAACAGTAACACAGTTAGAAAACAATAGCTTAAAAATCAAATTACATGTAATTTCACGCTCTCAAACTCAGATGTAAAAAAAAAAAAATGCTAAATAAAAAGACTGAGGCAGGATAGCCATCAGTTCAAGGTCAAACTGGGCAACATAGGGAGTGGTAGACCAGCCTGGCTCTGTCTCTAAGAGAGAAAATACTAAACAAGGTACTGGCAATTCAAGTCCAAATTAAAGCAATATACATAGTAACATCAAAATTAAGTGGGGATCAACCCAGGGAGCCAAATTGGTTCAATAGCTCACAAATCTCTCATTATAAAAGCAGAGGATTTGTGGGAAAAGACCATATAATCTTAACTTTACTAGGAAAAAATTGATAAAGTTCAACGCCAATTCATAATACAAGACTTTGTTTGGATTAAAACTTTTTTTTTCAAAGATGGAATGGGGAGTTCTGAAACAGACAGACACAAGCAGAATTGTGAATTGATATAAATTTATTTGCACACGATTGCTTAGAAAAGGAGCCACTGGATCAACGGGTATAGGGAAAATTAGTTCTCTCTATGGGAAACAACATAAAACTGACTTCTTACCTCATGACAGATATAAAAGTCAAGGCTAGATGGAGTAAAGACGTCATCAGAAATGGCAAAATGTTGAAACTTTAGATGAAAATAGAAGGAGCATCATTAGAACTTCAGATCATTGTAATGCATAAAAAGCTCTCTTGAAAAGTAATAGTATAATTGTCTGAAACAACTATAGTCTTGTGAGAAAATTGCAAAGCAATGAGAAACAAGTGAGTTTCAAAGGATAAATATTCTAGAAGGTGTAACTGTCAAAAGAGAAACTTGGGAGTTACTACTTTAGGTCAGTGTGTCCTGGAAGGAAGGTAAATTCAATCCCTCGGTTGTATATGACAGGTGTGTGTGCGTGTGTGTGTGTGTGTATGTGCGCGCACGCATGCACACGTGCATGCATATGGGGAGAGGGGATATGCCAGACTGGGGGCAGGTACAAAACAAGGATCTAAAATCTCCGATTCAGCATCTTGTTGGCCAACAAACATCCTGATGGAAACATGATTTTCTTTTTCTCAAAGTAATTTTAACTACTTAATCTCTACCTTAATCTACCTACCTTAATCTCTAATAATTAACTGAAAGAATTATGAGGCAAACTTGTTCTCTTCATTTATACATGCATATCTAAAGGTGTCTCTTTCTCTCTGTCTCTGTCTCTCTCTGTCTCTCTCTCTCTCTCTCTCTCTCTCTCTCTCTCTCTCTCTCACACACACACACACACACACACACACACACCAAGAGTGTAGAGGAATTTTAATCCAGCAGCATGAATGCTCTGGCAAGGCATCATATCTCAAGATGTGATCTGGCTGGAATACAGACCTTTACCCCTCTAGGTGAAATATAGACCTACCCTTAGTATACACTTTTGATCCCTCTGGCTAAAATACAAACTCGCCTTAGTTCACACTTTCAATCCCAAACAATGATGTCTAATTGAGGGTCAGATAGTGAGAAAGGAGAGAAAAATTTGGCAGAATGAGTCAGAAATAGAATATGCCCAACTCATACTAGGACAGACATGAAGAAGAGTCGACTTAATGAGCAATGAGGGAGAGAGAGTTCAGTTCAGTTGAGTTCAAGACAGTTCAGTTGGTGGAGTTCAGAGGCAATCTTTCCAACTAGAGCAATTCAGTCAGAAGGTAAGAGAAGCCAATCTGAATCAGTCACCTTGAAGAGAAGTTTGAGCAGTCAGTACAGGTGAGTTGAATCAGCCAGCCAGAGTTCAGAAAGAACTAAAAAGGATGAGTTTATTCAGCAGTAAGTCTCAGAGGCTAAAACATTCTAGGCCTAGGTTAGCAAACACAGACTGAAAGCTGAAGCCTTTAAGGTTCAGATTTGCAGAAGGTTAGATTGTATGGAGGCTAGAAGCTTCCAGGCCTAGGCCTAAAGATAGATAGAAACACTCTAAACTCAGCCCAAGCCATGAATTCAAACACCGTAGGTATGCCTCTCATCTCATCTCTTCATCTGAAGAAATACAGGTGACATTTACACACACACACATACACACACACACACACACACACACACACACACAAACAGCAGCAGCAGAAGCAGCAAAAGTCACTCCTGATTGAGCATGAACCAAGTATCTCTAGCCTCGAGTCCATACCTGAGAAGATCATACACAGACCATCACAACAGCACATTCTACCGCACAAGTAAAGGACTACAGACAGTCTGTGCCAATGCCATTTAACTCTTCCTCACTTCTAAGTGCAGTAAGGAAGGTACATAAGAAACAACAATAAAGGGACTTCCGGTTTGGGACCGAGCCTAGAGCAGGTCGCAGGCAGCAGCTCCGTACCCAACCGCAGAAAATCCAAGAAAAACAGGGACTCCCAGGAGCTTGAACTCACGCAGCATCCCAGGTAAAATTGAATCACCCGTGATGCCTGCTATTAGAAGTTCTAACCCAGATGGACCAGAAGCCAGGAGCCTCGCCCTTACCCTCACCCCCTACCTTTTCCCACCTGCACAAGGTCCCCTGAAGCTGGGCAACTGCAAGATCCTGCTTGGCAACTGCAGATAGACTCAAAGCAGTGTACCATATCATCTGAAGAATAGCAGGGAGACCATAACTCAAGCAGTGTACCATATCTTCTGAAGAATATCAGGTTGCAGTCCTCCTCGCCCCCACGAATAACCAGGACCCGCCGGTCGGGTCAAGTGGCACCCAGACGTGGGGCTCGAGGCACGGACCCATCCAGACGGACCCTCATTGAGAGGATGTGCGCACGACATCAAGATTGAGCAAGACAGAGATCATCGCCCGTGACCTGTCGTCCACGGAACCAGGTTGATGCTGCCATCAAGAAGGCAGTTGAAGTTCATTACCATCAGCTGAAAATTGCAGAGGATCCAGAAGTGACTCCGCAGGAGACTGACACAGCTGTCAGCTCCCCTGCCTCCCCCTACGGTCGACCCCTAGACTTCCACGCCCTCCAGAAGGGTTCCTGGTATGCCTGGCTTTGCCCTCATTTCTCTCGCTAGAGAGCTTGGCCTCTTGATCACCACAACAAAAATTGGCTTTTTCCTAAACCAAGGCCACCCTTGATATGGCCGCTAACATTGGGGAGCCTTCCTTTATGACAATATTATACCCCAAACTGACAAATGGTTGGTAACTTGAACATTTACAAGAGACTAGGATGGCTGTGAGTTAGTCCAATGACGGGATTATTGTAGGTCCACTTCCCAGGGGCCCACCCAATGCAGCCGAAAAGGAGTGCGTGGTGCTGGGAGTGGGTGCAGCCTACATGGCCTAAGACAGGGCTCTCACCCTCCTTTCACCCACATCAGAGTCCCTTGACGTTGCCCATCGTCAACAGCCTAAAGCCTTCGACCATCGATGTGACTCGTCTCACATCAGTGTTTTGGGGTTGTGAACTTGTCTAAGACCCCCCATAATTAGACATCCAAATTCAAAACTCACATAGTTGGGATTGAACATAAGACGCCTTCTCTAACTAAACAGAGAAGGGGGAGATGCCAGAAGCCAGGACCCTCGCCCTTACCCTTACCCCCTACCTTTCCCCACCTGCACAATGTCCTCTGAAGCTTGGCAACTGCAAGATCCTGCTTAGCAACTGCAGATAGACTCAAAGCAGAGTACCATGTCTTCTTAAGAATAGCAGGGAGACCATAACTCAAGCAGTGTACCATATCTTCTGAAGAACTGCAGGTAGATCATAATTCAAGGCAGTGTACCATATAGACCATGACATGTTTCAAGGCACAGGCCAAGAAGATTTTGTACTTTTCCACCACCTGGACCCTCTTACCCCCTCCCCTTGTAAAACATGCTATAAAAAAAAGCATTTCATGTTCAAAAAAAAAAAAGAAATAAAAAAAAAAGAAATCCAAAAAAAAATAAAAAAATAAACAGAAAAAAAAGAAACAACAATAAAAACAAACAAACAAACAAACAAACAAAAAACAAAAAAACCTAATAGAGGAGGAAAGACCCCAAGCAGCTGCTACCTGTGTAAGCATCTCTGGTTCACAGGTAATGAGGCTATTGTAAAATAGAAGCACAGATGAGGAAACAAAGACATAATATGGAATAATCTAGACACAGATGTCACTTCAGCTATCCACTTCCTTCCAAATCCCACCAAGAGTTTTATACTCTGTGTCTATACTGCCACTCGTTTTCTTTTTTTTTTCTTTTTTTCTTTTTTTCAATTTATTTTATTTTATGTTTTATTTACATTTCATATGTTGTCCCCTTACCCCATCCCCCACCCACCCAGGAACCCCCAATCCCCTCACCCCTCCTCCTTCTTCTCTGTGGATGTAACCTCTATCTACCCCCCCACTCCCACCTCCCCACCCTCAAAATTCCCACCCCCTGGGGCATCCAGCCTTCATGAGGTCAAGGTTCTCTTCTTCCACCTATGCCCAGCAGGGCCCTCCACTCTTACATATTCAGCTAAACCCCTGGATCCCTCCTTAAGTGCTCCCAGGCTGGTGGTTTAGACCCTGGGAGCTGTGGTTGGTTGGTATTGTTGCTCTCCTCATGGTGCTTCAAACCCTTTCAGCTCCTTCAGTCTTCACTCTAACTCGTTTTCTTAACACAGTCATGCTGCTGTATAGGAGCAATGTCATCCATTGAAAACTCTTTGTAATAGTTACTTATAAAGGAAGAACAAAGAGTGGCAGGAGCAAGAACAACACCAGACTTCTCACCAGAGACTCTGAAAGCCGGAAGATCCTGGGCAGATGTCATACAGACCCTAAGAGAACACAAATTCCAGCCCAGACTACTATACCAAGCAAAACTCTCAATTAACATAGATGGAGAAACCAAGATAGTCCATGACAAAAACAAATTTACACAAATCCATCCCTACAAAGGATAATAGATGGAAAACTTCAACACAAGAAGGGAAGCTACACCCCCAGAAAAAGCAAGAAAGTAATCTTCTTTCAACAAACCCAAAAGAAGATAGCCACACAAATATAATTCCACCTCTAACAATGAAAATAACAGGAAGCAACAAGCACTTTTCCTTAATATCTCTTAACATCAATGGACTCAATTCCCCAATATAAAGACATAGACTAACAGACTGGATACATAAACAGGACGCAGCATTTTGCTGCATACAGGAAATGCACCTCAGTGACAAAGACAGACACTACCTCAGAGTAAAAGGCTGGAAAAAATTTCCAAGCAAATGGTCCCAAGAAACAAACTGGAGTAGCCATTCTAGTATTGAATAAAATCAACTTTCAACCAAAAGTTATCAAAAAAAAAAAAAGATAAGGAAAGACACTTCACACTCATCAAAGGAAAAATCTACCAAGATGAACTCTGAATCCTGAACATCCATACTCCAAATGCAAGGACACCCACATTCATAAAAGCAATTTTAATAAAGCTCAAAGCACACATTGCACCTCACACAATAATAGTGGGAGACTTCAACACCCCACTCTCAGCAATGGACAGATTTTGGAAACAGAAAGTAAACAGACAGAAGTTATGAACCAAATGGATTTAACAAACACCTATAGAACAATTCACCCTAAAGCAAAAGAATATACCTTCTTCTCAGCACCTCATGGTACCTTCTTCAAAACTGACCATGCAATTGGTCACAAAACAAGCCTCAACATATATAGGAAGATTGAAATAATCCCATGCATCCTATCAGATCACCACAGACTAAGGCTAGTCTTCAATAACAACAAAAACAACAGAAAGCCCATATGCGCGTGGAAGTTGAACAACACTCTACTCAATGATAACTTGGCCAAGGAAGAAATAAAGAAAGAAATTAAAGGCTTTTTAGAAACTAATGAAAATGAAGGCACATCATACCAAAATTTATGGGACACAATGAAAGTGGTGCTAAGGGCAAACATACTTCAAAGAAAAGTACCTCAGCCAAAATCTGGCACCCTTGACTCTATCATCAGAGTTGCCACAAGTGAGAAAACATGGGAAAGCTCTCTTCAAACTTTTTCACCAAAGCACCCCCAAAGACTTAGCATGATGAGGGAAGTCTGCACACAGCTACACAAAGATATACCTACTGCACACTCAGGATTTTCTAGACCTTCAGATTGTCTCAAACTTTAAGTGAAAATTTCAATTGTATGTAGATTGTACCAGTAAGAGAACAGAATTTGGATTTGACTGCTGCATACAGATAACGCATTCCTTAAGAGTACAAAACCCCAATACCTCTCCCCATCACATTACCAACTAACTCACATACCATGCCTTTTGAATGAGACTAGGACATTGAGAAAATATACCATATTTGTCTAGACCTCTGTTTGTTCTCGGGCAAAGGGTAGGAGGTAAATTGCACAACAGGATACATGGGAAAAAAAACAATCTAGGTAATCATAGCAGAGAAGATGACTGAGAGTCAAACCTGCAAGTTTTTTATGTGGCTTACCAAATACTCACCATAGATTCTGCCACATCAACAGGAGAAATAAGTCAGATGGTTTCCTAGAAAATTAGCTCAATGTCTTCTATTATTACAGATTCATCATTGAGCTTCCAAGGAAAAAGGATTAACTCTTCCAAAATCCTTGGGGATCTACGTCATAGAAATAAAAGTGTAGACCTTAGGGCAATGAGCCTAAGTAAAATAAAGGAAATATTCCATCCTGAAGCATGATAAAGTGTAACAATGGATCCTCTCACAGACTGCAAAGATATTCCCACACTCCCTGCCATGTTGGGATAGATAGCTTAATAAAATGGTGGACTAGCCCTTGAAAAACAGTCACAGCACCAGCAAGGAAATCATGCATGCTAAGGCTGGGGCAACTCTCTCATGTTTTCTTTTTTATTTGTTCACCATAAAATATATTGGCTTTATAACAATATTTAAGCATCATCAACTTTATATTATACTATTCAAGTTATGGGATAACAATGGAGAAAGTAAACATTTAACAATATTATCTTCTCTTTAAAGATGGGAATTAGCATATTTGAGGTAGTCATCGAATACTTACAGTATGTCAAGTAGAGTTATGCTTTGCTTTCTCTTTATTCTGACATTGGATGTGATCAACAGAGATGAGTATGGGTGTCAAATTAAGAGACAGAGATTTATGAAGTTTAATCTTATGTGTCAGGTAAATTGTTCATACTAGCTGTTTGTAAAGATGTTCTGTAAAAGCAGACCCACTTCTATCAATGTGGGTATCACTCACTCCTGTGAGTGCCCAAATAGAGTAAAAACATCAAGAAAGTACAGCTTTATTCTTAGTTATTTGAGCTGGCACATCTGACTTGTCTTCTCATTGATATTACTGGGTCTGGGCTCTAATTAAATTACATCATGGGTTTTCCTCGTTCCTCAGCTTGCAGACAACATATCATAGACTCCTAAGCCTCCAGAATCATGTCAGCCAGTCTCTATACTAAATCCCCTCAAATAAATAAATATATGTACATATATAGACATACACACACATGTTCTAGTTCCTTGACATCACTGAATGTGGGGTCTGGGGAGCCCTGGAGCCATGGGGACAAGGCCTGGAGCATGAGTAAGGTAGAGTTGTGTCCAAACCCCAGAAATCTCATCCTGATATGCCCTCCCCGCTGGGTCCTCATGTCCCAGGACACATAGACCTGTGCCACTACCTTCGCTCCACCAGAGGAGGTCATGCAGCCCAGTAGCCAGGTTAAACTTCTTTTCCCTTATAAGGTCCCCAGCAGAACCTGGAATTCCTCTTCATGCAAATAAGGTTTTGTTAGTACCTTAGCCTTGGCTAATAATGTACACTCATTCAGAAAGCCCCTCTCCACTCCCCAAAGGTGTAAATAGCCTTTGTTTCCCCAAATTAAATGAACAGAGAGTTCTCCTTGCACTCATCGCAGCCTGAGATCTCCATCATCTCAGGCCGTTTCCACCTCACTTTCCATCTCAGGCCACAGGTCTGAGAGCAGGGAAATCAGGGTGGGAACAACTGAATACTGTACCCAAGTAAGAAATCAATAGAGATATCTAATAATTGCCTTTGATAAATGAAGAAGCACCAGCTACTTTCCAATTGGCACATCATTAAGCAGGCCTCTGCATCTTAGTAACTTCAAGATTTAATGAACTTGAAAATCAAATTTAATACTATGCTTAAATGTTATAGATAATGACTAAGACAAAATAAATGCCCACTCACACTCTGGAGTCTCCCATTCTGCTTGATTTTACGCACAGATGAAGGGGGGCAGGTCACGAGCATCGAGAAAGAGTAAGAAGCTAAAAACCAAAGTACAATTGAGGAAAATAATAACTCTCGATGATATGTAGATATAATAACTCTTTGGTAATTAGAAATGACGCTATTCCCAGTATGGGGCTATTCATTAACTTCTCCCTGGATATTTACAATAGCACAATGGGAACAAAGAAACAAATCTCTGTTTATCAGGCCGGAACATCGCTTTTCTTTCTTTCCCCAGGAGTCAGCTTCCTCCATCACACCTTAGTGTCTCTTTCAGAATCTTTTAAAGGTTGCTGAATTTGAAGTCAAACCTGTTTCTCTTCAACTGCAAATGTAATAGGACAAAAATGAAGAAATACCTCCAGAGAGGTATTTCTATAACATCTATCTATAAAGTAACAATCCTTATAGTCATAGTACTAAGATCTACTCATTAGCTGCTGCCCTGCTCCAATCACTATACTGATCATCCACCATTTCCTGAATATGACAGTGATATTCCATCTCCACAGGAAACAAGGGCTATTGTTACAGTTTCTGTTTGATTAGGCCATCAAATCCAGCCAAAGACCTGTTTTGTAAATGCGGAATCCATGAATATGAAATGAAATTTTTGTGGTAAAATTATCATGAACTTACTGACTGAGAATAGGTGGTTTGCTCCAAACTGGGGCAACTTGAGACTTTAATTTGCCCTTAGTCTGGTACAGCAAAAACAGACTGGACCAGGAGCCAGAGACTCCGGTTCTCATCCTACCTTTGCTGTTCTTTACTCCCTATGTGGAAGTCACAGTACTTCAGTCTCACAACTCCAAGGCTTTAGAAATTGACCAAAAGATATTTCCAGCTTTATTTCATGAAGCTCTATGTCTTCACCAATCAAAAGTTGTGGAAGAGAGAGATTCAGTTTAGAAGTCTTAAGGCCTATTGCAACTTCTGCCAAGTCGGGAATCACCTACAGCTGTTGGGCCTCTAGAGAGACAATGATGTTTCTCAACAAACAGGACTAGCCCTTGTCTAATCAGTCAAAGAGTTGTGGTTTGTATTTAGTTCCCCTTTTCAATCCTGTTTCCAAATACCCCTGATGCCAGGCAATTCTCTTCCAGTTCACAGATCCAGCTTCTGTAGTGAAACCAGGGGATAACTGATGAGTCTAAGGTAGTTCTTTTCAAAAACTATAGAAGATCCTTGGAGAATGTAATCTCCTTACTGTATGTTTGCATCTGCATATCCTTTGACTTTTGCTTCGAAACCTCCAGTGGCTCAGGCCCAGTTTTATTATCCTCAGCTGCTCTTTCTTTCATAACTCTACTCCAACAGCAAATCCTGTCCATTCCATCCTTAAATTTACCTAAGATAAGATGTAAATATCATTCACCACTCTGAACATTATTACCCTAGCCTATGCCTTTATATTTGGGAGTGGAGGTGGGTGGTAATACAGGAAAATACAGAGACAAGCAAAGAGAAATGGGCTGGCCTTTGAGGGGTATGTAGTAGACAATGGAAAGAATGTGTCTTTAGAAAGCTGTATTTTATTATCAGATTATTAGAAAGCTGTATTTTATTATCAGATTATTAGAAAGCTGTATTTTATTATCAGATCGTCCAGAGGGGGAGACACTTAGCTAACAATTGGCAACAATGTGTGTGTGTGTGTGTGTGTGTGTGTGTGTGTGTGTGTGTGTGTGTGTGTAGATTGATGTGGAGGACAGGGTTGTCGTTCTTCATGAATTATCCATCTAATTTTTGAAACAAGGTCTCTCATTGATCTGAAACTTACCAAGTAGGTTAGGCTAAAACTTGGCCAGCAAGCCCAGGAGATTTTTTGTGCTCTGCCCATGTGCTGGGTTTATAAGCATATGCCATCAGGGCTGGCTTTTTAAATATAGGTTCTGGGAACGAAACTTGGGTCTACATGCATCTAAGGCAAGCATTTTACCAACTGAGCTATCACCTCAGCTCTGAGAATAACATTTTAACTAATTTTCCTGTTTCTGTTCATGCCTCCAGAATTTTCCTGTGGCAATCAGGGTGATCCTGTTAAAGGTTAAAAGAAAAAGAATCCAAAACTCTCTCATGGCTTCCCAGATATCTCAGATTCAAAGCAAAAATCTCATGTGTGGTGGTATTCCACCTGTATCCTGGCCCCTGACACATTTCTGACTTTACCTCCTCCCATTCTCTCTCCTTACTCTGCTCCTGGGGCACCAGTTCCTTTTTAATCTGTTCCTCAGATATACCAAACATGCTGCAAGCAGCATAGGATCTTCACGTTTGTTGTCACCTCTGTTCAGAAAGACAGTCCCTCAAGGGACTCCAGGCTCACTCCTCTCAACATTTCAATCTCTTTTACAGAACTTTTGCATGCCACATATACATTTTTTCCATACATATGTACACAGTCACCCACTCATCTCCTTTTGTTTGTTTTTGCATTTGTCTCTGATATCCTTTATTGTGCCTTATCTAGTTTATTGATGATAGTTTCTGTTATTTTGTTTAATTTGAGTTGTTTTTCAAAGTTCCTCATTTCCAATTTCTGAGTTTTGTTTTTCTTTCCAGAATTCAATTTTCTTTCTGAAATTCTCCCCCATGTAGTTAACAAATGTCCCTGTACCTGACCTGATTTATTCCATTGATTGAATCTGACTTGAAGACATTGACCATTTTTAAATCTGAACTTTCAGATTATTTCATAGGCACTTCAACCATTCAGAATGCCCAAGTCCAGTGAGCTACATAAACTGGAGGATGGTTGGCCCATTCTCTAGTGTAGGAAAACAGATGTTAGTCCTTCTCCCAATGGCCTTTCAGATTGTATCTACTGATGTATTCTAAGAAAGTGCGTGTGGCATCCATCCCTGGCTTTGCTTCAGTCCCTCCTCTCAGCAAGGCAGATGAATGCTGGATTCACCTACTTATAAGAGCACCTACTCATCCTTATCCCTCTTTACTGTCAGTTTTATTCTGATTCATAGGTATCATTTAATTAATAGTACCAAGACCAGGTGATCCTCACTCTGCCTATCAAAATACTTTCTAAGCATGAGCTCTAGGAACAACTTGGAGTTTTAATGTTAAATGTTTCCTGAATTAGAAATTTTTGGTTTCATTGGAGACTCAGTTGTGTCATGTGATTTTTTTTTCTGGAAACTGTCTTAGAAGAGGACATATACTAGAGGGTATTTTTGCTGAAGCAGACACAAGGGAGACTATTTTGCTAAGAATAGAAACATGTTTTTCTGGAATCTACCTGGGAAAAGGGTATGTGATGTTTTGCTAGAGCAGACACTTGAGAGGACATGTGATGTTTGGAACAGGTATAAAAGTATAACCCAACAGACAGTGAACAATGCTGTGGCATTGCTTCACCTTGCCACTCTTTGCTAGTCTTCTTTGGTTTTTGCTGATGGAACTGTGGCATTGGTTCGCCTTGCCTTCTTCACTGATAATTTGTTGTGACTTCATAGAGCAAAATGCACCAAAGAACTTCTTGGCAGTTTCTTGCCCCTTCTGAGGACTCTGACAGATTGACAGAGCCTTGTAGTATCTTCTGAATTGAACTACTGCTGCTGATTCATTAATGGTGTTTACAAGTAGATTGCACTACCACTGCTATTTGTGTGAAATGATTTGCTGCTGATATCCTGACAACAAAGATTGGAATTTCACCCAAAGAACCACTTCTAAACAACTCCACACCCTCATTTGCCCTACTAACCTTTCCTTTCCACTACCTCTGATTGATGGTGGGCTAGAAGGAAGGTTAAAGCATTTAAGAACTCTTATCAAAATAGGTTTGACAAATCTAATCCTGTAGTTTCCCACAGGTACAAATATTTAAATGTTTTGTCTCCAGATGGTGGCACTATTTTGAAAGGTTGGGAAAACTTTAGAAGGTTGAGCTTTGATAAAAATGAATTACTAGGAGCAGACTTTGAGCTTTTGGTAGTGCAGGCCCTACTTCCTCTGCATTCTGCTTTCTGGCAGTAAGGTCAACAATAGTGTGAGTTGCTTTAAGCCCTGTCTTCCCAGTCATGATGTACCATATCCCATCAGACTGTAAGGAAAAATTATTGCTTCCTTTTTAAATTGATTCTTGTACAGTATTTGCTCACAGCAATGAGAAAAGCAGCAGCTTCCAAGTGTAGTAACTCCAACTTCAACTGTATGAGTTGCAACACAAGGACAACTAGCCTATGACCAGTTCTGTTTGGCTGAGGAGTTTATCCTAGAAAATATTCCCAGCCTGTGTCCTAAAGCACCACTATACAGCCTCTAAAACCACATCTATCTAGCTTACATAGGGTTACTTTTCAATGAGAATGGTCTTCCAAATTAGAAAAATGTGGGATAGAGTGAAAATGTATCTGCATAGTTAGTTATGATAAACTCAATATCCATTAAAGACTATTATCTCAAATTAGTATGATGACGATGATGATCTATTTGATCTATTTTCAAGTGTTCTATGGTGTCTTTATAGCTTCAGGAAATAGAATCTGAACCATCTCACTTTTCTAAATAACCGAAGAAAAGGAGCTATGAACCTGAGGAGGGCGAGGGAGGAGGTGGAGGGAGAGTATCTGGAAGGGACTGAATGGTCAAAAGGAATGTGGGGAATGGTGGATTCTACTTCAATAAAATATATTAAATGCATAAAAACAAAAAGAAAGGAAAATACATTTTTAAAACTTAAGAGAATTGCAAAGGCAAAGACTTCCAAGCAGAAAAAAAAGTGAGATCTTGTAGATCTGGAATAGAATTAAACAGCAATGGAAAGAAAAATACAACGTTAAGATGTTTCACTTTGAAAGATCATTTTGGGCACAGTATAAAAATGGGTTGACAGAGCAGGAACTAATAAAACATAGATTAGAAGGAATGGTTTGGTAAAGGAAGACAATAGATTTTAAAAAAGAAATCTAAAGGTAGCAATAGATTTGTTAAAATTTGAATATTATTTGGAGGTGAGAAAACAGATGGTTAGCCTAATGCTGGCTATAAAAGTTAAGGGAGAAGCTGGGCCACCATGCCTTTAATCCCAGCACTCAGGAGGCAGAGGCAAGTGACTCTCTATGAGCTTGAAGCCAGCCTGGTCTACAAAGTGAGTTCCAGCACAGCTGGGGTAGTTACACAGAGAAACCTTGTCTCTGAAAACCAAAACCAAAAGATAAGGGAGTAGATGCCCATGCTCTAGGTAGGTACACTTGAATAGATGATATCACTGATTCCTGAATCTTATAAGAATCTATTCACAGAAAGAATACTCTGGAGTAGGAGAATGGGAAGAGCTCCAACTTAATACCAGACTTTGATTTGCCCATCAAAGTTTCAGTGAGAGTTTTAGGTGAGCAATTGGCTGTTTGATGTCTGGAGTTCAGAGAGAGTATCTGGATTTGCACCTTAAATATAGAAACAGGAACAATCATGTAGGGATGGAATATAGATTGTTACAGAATTGAGGCACACTAAAGCATTGAAAGGTTGGGTGAAAAGAAATATCCATCAAGAAAACATTAGCACCACATTCCATGCTGCTTGTGTTACAGCTGCCCTTGGAAATGCCAATGAGGTTGTTTACATGGCACTACTAAAGTAGGGCATGTCCAGGAAGTCAGAGTAGACAGTTTTCAACAGTTCTCTGATAGCAGAAGGAGCCAAGACAGGTCTTTGTGAACCAGCCAAAACCCAAACTTGTTTATGTACCCACCCACAATTGCATAAGGCCTTGAGTTTGATATGATCTTAACCCTTCTGGAAACTTGTTTTTGTTTTTACTATTCAATCCTAATTTATACTATTGATTCCCAGTCTCTTTTTTCATATTACTCTAAGTATAGCTAATAGGTATCAGTTGTTTGTCTAAATCATTAAAATTCTTCTGGGTGGTTTCTTTTATGTAGTTTATTTTACATAAAACAGTTACAGATATCTTCTCTAAACTCTCTTAATTTCCCAACCACCAATTCCAAATTTTTAGTTTATGTTTCCTGAATGCCTTAAAACATTTAGTCCAGTGTTTTAAAAACTGTTTTTTATTGTACATGGTCATAATTTTATAATTGTTACCAAAATAAATCATTCTCGTTTTGGTGCTGAACATTGCTATCGATGTAGATCCACACATATACCGGCAACACTGGTTGACTCTATTAGCTGCATTATACTACAAGTTTTCTCTCTTCTTCTACTGCACAGTCAGGCTATTTCCATTTGTACTATTACTCACAGCTGTGATAATCATTATAATAAATGTCTTCTATGCAGATGTGCTACAGCTTCTCTGGAAATGTGGACTACTATGTCAGTTACTGATCAAAAAATTTAAACATCCCTGATTCTGCTAGTCATCAGACAAGTTATCTACCAAAGGGCTTCTAGTAATGTCTGGATCCCTATTCTTCAGATAATTACCAACGCTTGGTGGGTCACACTTTCTTGCTTTTCTCCCACTGGTAGGCATAAACCAGTTTCAGTCTGTTTAATCTTTGTTTTATGTAGTTTTTCCTATATTGCTAAATTTTAAATACATATTTTAGATTCTGAGTTGTTTATATTATTTTCCATCATTTGCAGATCTGTACTCTCCCCAAAGGTTCTGATTTGCTCTAATGCTGAGGAATGGTGCACATTCATGGGAAATTGCACCAAGTTCTTTGCCTGGTTCACTCCTTTTTTGATTATCTCTGATTTTAAATAATGAAGACCCATTTACTTCTTCTTTAAACCAGAGTACAACTAGATATGCTGTATACTACACTGGACATTTGGGTATATATACAAAGAAGTCACATATGTTGCTCTTAGTTAGGACCTGTGTCAGCGCCTCAAGAGAAAGATCAAATAACCATACCACAAAATTGAAATGAAACAGACATTCAGAGCTGGGATAAGCACTGAGTACTAAAGGCAGTAGAAAGAGCATCCGCCATACTGATGAGAAAGAAGGACCCTAAAATGAGGTTATTTCTGAATCAGAATTGGCAATGATGTAGGAATTCATCAGGGAGAAGAAAAATACCTCTGGCTTTGTAAGAAGCCAAAAAAAAAAAAAAAAAGAAAGAAAGAAAGAAAAAAGAAAAGAAAAAAGAAAGGGCAAATTCAAGGAACGGGAAAGATCTGAAAACTCTGAGATATAAATAGAAGAGGGAGGAGTTCTATATCCTTACGCCCCAAATTCTTTGATACTAGAAAGAAGGGACAACTAGGCATAGATTGTAATATTTCTTAAGAGTTTTGACTTGATCCTACAGGTGTGGGAAACTGTGAAGAATGTTTATTTAATAGAAACATTTTATTAGTATCTTCCTCAATAAGATCTCCTTATTTTTACTGTAGATAGTGATAAGGGGTAAACAAGAATGTTTATTCAAAGACATCCATTAGCTTTTTGCAGGTTGATGACCCAGGTTGGAAAGGACAGTTCTTCAACCCCAATGGCACTAAGGACAGTGAGGAAAGAAAGTACAGAGTGTTGGGTTGTAGTGTGCATGAGTCCTGAATCTGTCCTGCCACAGAGGCATCTCAGGGAAGACAGAGGTGCAAGAAGTTTGGCTGTGCTCTCCATGACAGCACCAGGCAGGCATCAGGATATGTGAAGTCACAGGACCCACCTCAGGAGTGGGGGAGCACAGTCTGAGGTCCTGCAGGGAGCCAGCCAGAGCTCTTGGCTTGAGAGTTCCCGGGGCCAAAATTCGGTCAAGGACCAGCTGGTTCTCAGGCTCTTGGCCCCCCCAGGAGCCACTGGGGGTGTTGTGGAAGGGCCGAGAACGAAGTGGGGGTGTACGAGCTGGATTGGATATTTAATCTGTCAGTCTAAATCCAAAATAGTGTCATAGCTGACTGGATTGCTCAGAAAGTATCTAGAGAGTTGGGAAAGTAGCAGGGATGGGCAGGTATACAGCTAGAAAGCACTAATACAGAAGAGCAACAACTGAGGAGCCCAACCATGGAGACAGAGTAGGTAGAAAGAAGCATGATGGAGTGATGAGTGCAAAATCAAATGCTAAGTAGAAAAGTAGCAAACAGCCCACAAGCTCTAGGGGGAGGTCACCACAAAGCACTGCTTGCATTCAGGAACTGATCACTGATGGTCATGCAAAGAGCCAGTATCTGCAAGTCCCCAGCACGAAGACCATTTCTAGATCAAAAGATTTGGATATTTATGGTGTAGTCTGTCCAGTAGTTAAGAAACACTTCAATGCTCCTTTTACTAAAAGCAAGTCAATTCATCTCCTCACTCTCCAGCTGCTTGAGGAGTGAGTTCCTCAGGTGGGAGATTGGTTAACTCGACCCGCAGTGAACTCTGCTATGACAGAACATACAGTGAAAATTGCATTTCGTGTACTTGAGATTAAGAAGGAAATGCATCGGGGGGGGGGGGGGGCGGGGGTTAGGGGTCCATTCCTTCAGCAACAACTTCTTATCTCCTTTCCAAGTCCCACCCCAGGATGTTCACTCCCACTTACAGAGGTCCTTGCAGCACTTCTTGGGCTCCATGATTTGGTCTGCAAAATATTTTGATAATTTAACCATTATGTAAAATGAGATGGGATTCCCGACAGTGACTGTGATCCACATCTGTGTGAGGTCATTTGTTTCTCTTTAAAAATAAAAAATTGAGGCCACTAGTCTCTTTATTCTGCTTAGAGCTGATATCTCATTGAATTGTGACATAAGAAATGAGGTTTTGTACTCTTTCGTGAGCACAAACTCAAGAACAAATGTCATTTCTATTGGCTTGTCCATTTTTCATGCCATTTTCACTAAAATGTACTGTTTTCTTGCTAGCTCAAGCCATTCTCTTTAAAAATATTTTTCTCGCTACAAAACAAGTAACTATTAAAGTTAATTTTTCAAGCAAGGTAAATCTGGCATCTTTGTTTTTTAAAAAAATAATTTGTAAAGATGTGAAATTATAAACTTGGTGTATGTTTTTCTAAATATTTAAAATAAATTTTTACTCATATTTTAAACATTTATACTACTAAATTGAATTTAAATAAACATATCATTACTGGTATAGACACTAAACTATAGTGTTCTTTTGGGTGCAGAATGTACCACAAAGAGGCATTGATTTCAGTGACCTTTCCCCAGGGGAAGTGAAATAAAGAGCTTGCTGGCAACACGAGCATGTACAGAGCCCATTTCCTTTAAGATCAAGAAGCTGACCCAACCAAAGGCACTAGAGAATCTATATTGGTCAAAGCTGGCACATTTCAACGTTAGTATTGAACTGAATTCAAATATTTGACAATGACATGGAAAAATAAACCCTATTTCCTGCCTTTAAGAAAAGCAGTTTAATGTATGGATCATTAGATACGTCAACGTTCTTTCAAAGGAGCCCTAAATCTCTCAGTCATAGTTTAGTTAAATAACATTAGACCAACTCTACTGGGACTCTGAAGAATTTGTTTTATAAATGTTAATGGGGCAAGCCACTCCCAGACCCCATAGACATGTGTGACATTCCTTATAAGAAATCAAGGAAAGATATATTTATAAGGGATTAGAGTATAAATAATCTCAGGAGATGACAAATTTATTGTATGCCAAGCATTGTGCCAAAGTTTCAAAACAAAGTATCATTTAACTCCTCAAACCACTCATTTAAGTTTACTCCTTTTTGTTACAAAGAATGAAATAAGCTCAGAGAAAATCAGGAACTCTCCCAGGAGTGTGTGGTTAGTAAGAGGAAAACCCAGGTTTATACCGTGAGTCTACTGGTTATACATGTTACAAACTTAGGGTCACACGCAGCTTATTTACGAGAGCCAAAAGATATATGTGACTTCAACATGTGCTGACAGAAGAACTGTGGTCTTCTGTAGGGGTTATCATTTTACCTTGCAAAGAGAGCCCAGCCTGTGCTACAGCATGCATGAAACTTGAGGACAGTACAAAAAGGGAAAGAAAGCAATCACATATGATTGCTCTTATGTGAGGTACTCAGAGTCATCCATGTTCTAGAAACAGGTTGGTGAGATGACCCAGCAGCTGGAAAGGCACTTGCTAGGAAGCCTAACAGCCCCAGAACTCACAGGTTGGAGAGCTAGAACTGACCTTCACATGGGTGCTATGCATGTACACACATACATTCACACACAAAAATAAATGTGAGAAATAATTTTTAAAGTTACAGAAGCACAAAATTAGTTGTAGCAGGGGCTTTGGGGAGGGATGGATAAGAAGTTATTGCTAATGGTACTAGGTTTCAATACTGCAGGAAATGAAACTAATACAACTTTAAAGACACAATCAAATAACCTGCCTAAGCTCTATTCCTTGACTTCTCCCATCAATTCTCTTCCTGCTTAGTATTGCTTTATTCTCCTCTGAAAGGCAGAAATAGTTTATCAGTGAGATGAAGATTCTAGCCAGAAGCACAGCCCTCTATTTTATAACCTTCTTAAAGAGAAAATATTCTAAAAGTAAGGACATACCCCACTCCAAGTAGTCATCTCTTTACTGAACACAGATTCTTTAGCAGACGACATAGTATTGGTATATATATGGCCCACTGAAGACACATTCCTGTATGACTTTACCTTTACTGTTCAAGTCCAGTTTTATTCTACTTCATCATTTAATCATCCAGCCTAGGCATCTAAGAAGAAGGAGGGGGAGAGTAGACTGAGAAGGAAGAAGAAAGGGGGAAAAGAAAGAGAAGGAGAGAGAATGAGGGAGGGACACAATTCATCAGACAGCAATAAAGCCTTGTGCATGAGTAGTTGCAGCTGGCTGATTTAGCACTCTCAGCAACCCTACAGACTGCAATGATTACTAACCTCACTTTACAGGTGAAAGAGCTTATCCAAGGTCACAGAACAAAAGCAAAGCTCAAATACGAACAGCTTGGCTCACACACCATCAGGATCACATTGACTTTCTGAAAGTTTAAACTTTTGTCTTCTCCCCAACCTGACACTTTCACTAGTGACTAACCATAATAAAAACTTCATTTGAAAGTAAAATCCATTCTAAATGTGAGGCTTAAACACACTACTCCTGCCCCCTGTCCTTCCCTCCTCTCCACTTGGTTCCCTGGCCCCTGCCCTCTGTCCTCCTGACACCTATACCTTCTATCACTCCAGGCTCCTACCTTTCTACTCTCTTGCCCCTGATCCCCTTCAACCTTCTGGTCCCTGCTCCTCTACCTACCTGCCCCCCATTACCCTGTCCCCCTGTTCCCCTTCCTCCATAGCCTCCTGTTCCCCTTCCTCCATAGCCTCCTGTTCCCCTGCTCCCTGCTCCATTGTTCCCCTGACCCCCTGTCCTTTTGTCTATCTGTTCCCCTGCCCCTTACCCCCTGCCTGTCTCCTCTTCCTTCCACATTGGTTTGTACTTGGTTCTCCTTAAAGCCCAGTACCTTTACTGCTCAATGACTCTAGAATGGGCTTCCTAGGGAACCCATGAAGTTTTCCTGACTTAGGTTCTCCCTCTCTTGGCACAGCTGTTAGATTCAGTTTTTTCCTATCAGTCTAATCCATTGACAAATTTCCCATCTGTAGTCGTCTTAGCTAGGTTTTATTGAGATGAGGAGATATCATGAACAAGGCAACTCTTATAAAGGACAACATTTAATTGGGGTTAGCTTATAATTTCAGAGATTCAGTCCATTATCATCATGGCAGAAAGCATGGCAGTGTTCAGGCAGACATGTTCTGGAGGAGAAGCCAAGAGTTTTATATCTTGATCGGAAGGCAGCCAGGAGAGACTGTTTCACACTGGGCACAGCGTGAGCATATATATTACCTCAAAGTCCTGCCTCCACAGTGACACACTTCCTCTAACAAGGCCACACCTCCTGCAATAAGGTCACACCTCCTAATAATGCCACTTCCCATGAGCCAAGCACATTTAAACCACCACAGCAGCCTTATCTACTAGCCCCTTCTCCCAGTGCACATCCATGTCAGTCTCTCTCCCCAGAGCTTCTTGTCTCCTGCTTCCTTCTCTGACACAACCATGTTCTGGCACCACAACACACACACAGCATGGAAAGAATACTTTGCCTTACCCTGTGCTATCTATGACATCACCCTGCATGGCCTGACTCTTATTGTGTTGTCACAAAAAGATAGGCATGGTCTCTAATTTTTCTCTTTAACTTTTGAACTGTATAAAGTATAAGTGTTTGGGGACTGAGGGCAGAGGATTGATAATAAAGGAAAAAATGATTCTTTTGTCAGTGTTGTCCACTAATTGATAGCTAAGTTTGAACATAAAAAATATTTGAGCCTTTGTGGATTAAGGCCAGGAATTGTTTTGTTTGTTTGTTTGTTTGTTTGTTTTGTTTTGTTCTGAAAAAAAAGCAGGAAGTAAATATTTTAGTCTTTGTGAGCTACCTGGACTGTGTTCTGACAGCTCAACTTTACTTTCAGGAGGGAAAAATAGCCGTATATCAGTAAATACATGGGTGTGCCTTTTCATAATAAAACTAATTACACAACTAGATTAGATTCGTCCCAAGGGCCATACTTATCCAGTTGTCTAATTAAAACAAGAGAAACCTTTCTAATGTTTAACACGAGTTTCAATGAATCCCGAATTCCTCTTAAATGCTTTGTAGACTATCATTTTGCA
Source organism: Grammomys surdaster (assembly GCF_004785775.1). Classification (NCBI taxonomy): domain Eukaryota; kingdom Metazoa; phylum Chordata; class Mammalia; order Rodentia; family Muridae; genus Grammomys; species Grammomys surdaster. The sequence continues at coordinate 3,745,104 of NW_021621192.1, forward strand.
GTTCTATACTTCTCTAAAGTTAAACTATAATAGGATAAGGTAAAATTTAAAGAGGACCCTTGTTTGATTTGGAACATTCCTGAGGACATGAGAACAGATCTCAGGCACAATGATTCACAACCAAATCCCGATGACCATCTGCCTGCCCATACAGCGCAGACTCAGCTACGTTTCACTCCCACAATGCACCCTCTCATAGAATGAAGGTCCTTCATTTATGAAGGACCTCCAGACTATATCTTTCCAAAGGTAACTTTGAGTCAGCAAACAAAACACTATGTAGAAATATCAAAACAGGAATATTCAAGGAATGCATAGAACTTAGAACATGACTATGAGGGCTGACGTGAGGAAACCTTTTCTAGACTAGAACATTCTTGACAGCACTACGCTGTCATTACCGCCCTCACGGGAGCTCATTCATCAACTTGCTTTGTTCATTTGCTTAATGGATGGTTTGGACTGTCTTTTGGATTCAAATGTGTTGCTTGAACCTCAGGACACAATGGCAAGGCAAATAGAGAAAAGCAAAAGAAAAGTCAAAAAGAAAACAGAAAATGATACTCTGCATGCTGATATGACTCTGTATGGCAATGGAACTACTGCTCTATGCTGCCCAACATAGTAGATGCTAGCCACACGTGGCCCCTGAGCACTTGAATTTTGTCTAGTACCTAGGAAACTGAATTCCTTTTGTTCAATTTTAATTTGCTAGATCTGGCTAGTAGTAACTGTGTTAGACACTACAGGTCTTAAAGGGAGAGATACTTGAGTCAAATAAGTACAATATCACACTGGTGCTATTGCTAGAATGGGCATTGGGTGCCCAGTGCTCTCAGAACTAAAGTAGGAAAAGTTGAGCAATTTGGCCAAGTCAGGAAAAACGAAAACTGAGAGGGGAGGGGAGGGGCTAGCTATATACAGAAGGTAATCCAGGCATCAACAAAGGGTAAATAGTATTAGACAATAACATGGCTGACCCAGAGGGTGTGAGGGGAAATGAGCCAAACTGACAAAACATTTCAAGCCATGAAAGGGATTTAGGTGTTTAGCCTAAAGACAGTATTCTAAGCAGAGAGGGATTAATGATTTGAGGATGTATGAAGTCACTGAATTTGATTTTGAAAAGCTGCCCTCTTCACAGGGTATAATACACTCTGAATGATGCTAAGAGACAGTAAGGTGAGATCAGTAAGTTCTCTACTTGAATGGTCCAGATGAACAATGCAGGCATTTAACTCAAATCCAGGCAGAAGTGTGGGGTATTTAGAAAGCAAAATTGATAAACCCTGGGGAGAAGTGGAGCATGAGGAATCAGAACGAAGGATCAAAAAAGAGTCCAAATGAACATCATGGTGGATAAAGTTCAACGTAGAAAGAGTAGCATTTGGGGTAAGAGAGCTAGTCTAGACTTCAGAATGAGCTTGAAGTACTGACGGATACCTAAACGGTCTGTTGAGCAGGCAGTTTATAGAAAAGGCAAAATCGAATGGTCTTTTTTTTTTTCTCTTCTTCTTCTTTTTTTTTTGTTTTTTTTTGTTTTTTTATTTTTTTTATTGGATGTTTTATTTACATTTCCTATGTTGTCCCCTTACCCCATCCCCCACCCACCCAGGAACCCGCAATCACCTCACCCCTCCTCCTTCTTCTCTATGGATGTAACCTCTATCTACCCCCCCACTCCCACCTTCCCTTCCTCAAAATTCCCACCCCCTGGAGCATCCAACCTTCATGAGGTCAAGGTTCTCTTCTTCTACCTATGCCCAGCAGGGCCCTCCACTCTTACATATTCAACTGAAGCCCTGGATCCCTCCATAAGTGCTCCCAGGCTGGTGGTTTAGACCCTGGGAACTGTGGTTGGTTGGTATTGTTGCTCTCCTCATGGTGCCACAAATCCTTTCAGCTCTCCTTCAGTCTTCACTCTAACTCCTCTATTGAGAACCCCATGATCAGATCAATGGCTAGTTGTGAGCATCTGCCTCTGAGTATGTCAGACTCTTGAAGACCTCTGAGGAGATATCCATATCAGGCTCTTATCAGCATGCACTTGCTGACTTCCACATCAGCCTCTACCTTTGGTGATTGCACATGAGATAGATACTCAGGTGGAGTGGTCTTGAAACGGCCCCTCCTTCAGTTTCTGTCCCTCACTTTGTCTCCATATTTGCTCCCTTGAGTAATTTGTTGCTCCTTCTAAGAAGGACCGAATCACCCCCACTTGGTCTTCCTTCTTTATGGGCTTCATGTGGCCTGTGAGTTGCATCTTGGACTCCTAAACCTGATAAACAACTTCAGCAAAGTGGCTGGTTATAAAATCAACTCAAACAAATCAGTAGCCTTCCTCTACATGAAAGATAAACAGACTGAAAAAGAAATTAGGGAAATGACACCTTTCGAACGGTCTTTAATTGAGAAACTTCTCTACTTCTGTCCCCATAAGATCTTAGAAAGTTGCCATAAGCATTCATTAATACATGCAAGGAGGGGTATGCCTTAGAGTGCACCCTGGGCAAAGTAAGTGCAATAGCCATTTAAGTAGGAGGAGGAAGTTTTCATGTGGAGATAAATGTGTCGAACAATTTCATAGGACAGTTAAATTTAAAGAGACAGAGCACAAAACATGAGAGAGTCACATGTGTGTGCTCAGTTCAACTGGAGCAGAACAGAAAAGAAAGATGAGATTCAATGCAAGCTAAGGTCTCAGAAGCCAACAGAGCTGCAAGAGAACCATGTAGCTCAGGGCTATCACAGGAGAACAGACGCACAGAGTACAGAGACAAGAGCTATTGACAGAAAATTTGTACTGATGGATATTCAGTTATTTTATTTGGCTTCTGTTTGGGGGCAATAATTATATTTGATGATATATATGTTAATAGTTAATGGAAATGATAACACAATTAACAGTACAAACTATAAGCTTCTGAGATGTTTAATTCTCGTCCCAAATAGTATTTTTATTGGAGAAGCCTGTCACCTTCAAAGTTGAAAAGAAGTCTCATCGATTTTAAATAATCTGCTCTTTGTAAGCTCAATTCATTTCCGCACTTGTCTTCTCCCTGTTCCGTCAGTGGACGATTATCTTCTCCCACTTGCCCATGCTGTCAGCTCTGCCTGGCATGAAGGCACATGCCTGTAACCTCAGTAAGGGAGAGGCAAGAGGATCAGAAGTTCAAGGTAGTCGATAGTTACATAGAAAGTTCATGAAAAGCTAGGGCTATGTGAGACTTTCTCAAAAAACAGATAACAACCTTAACAAACACAGTCTTTCTGCTGGACTACAGACTAGTAGCAAAATATAAAATGGAAAAGGGGTGGGCAGGGTAACTTGAATAATCAGCTCTCTGACTGGCCCTGGATATGCAATGATAACAACACTGAGAATACAATACCCACGTACCCTCCATATAGTAAGTAATAGTGTTGGCTGTCACTGGGTGTCTTGGAGAGATTTACAGTTTCAAGATTTTAAAGGAGCTAATCTAAACCTAATAAGAGTGAGGGTGATTCGGTCCTTCTTAGAAGGAGCAACAAAATACTCAAGGGAGCAAATATGGAGACAAAGTGAGGGACAGAAACTGAAGGAGGGGCTGTCTCAAGACCACTCCACCTGAGTATCTATCCCATGTGCAATCACCAAAGGTAGATGCTGATGTGGAAGACAGGAAGTGCATGCTGATAAGAGCCTGATATGGATATCTCCTCAGAGGCCTTCAAGAGTCAGACATATTCAGAGGCAGATGCTCACAACTAGCCATTGAACTGATCATGGGGTTCTCAATAGAGGAGTTAGAGTGAAGACTGAAGGAGCTGAAAGGATTTGTGGCACCATGAGGAGAGCAACAATACCAACCAACCACAGCTCCCAGGGTCTAAACCACCAGCCTGGGAGCACTTAGGGGGGGATCCAGGGCTTCAGCTGAATATGTAAAAGTGGAGGGCCCTGCTGGGCATAGGTGGAAGAAGAGAACCTTGACCTCATGAAGGTTGGATGCCCCAGGGGGTGGGAATTTTGAGGGTGGGGAGGTGGGAGTGGGGGGGGTAGATAGAGGTTACATCCAGGAGAAGAAGGAAGAGGGGCGAGGGGATTGGGGGTTCCGAGGGGGTGGTGGGGGATGGGGTAAGGGGACAACATAGGAAATGTAAATAAATCATCCAATAAAAAAAAAAGAAGAAGAAAAAAAAGAAATATTAAGGAAAAAAAAGAAAAAAAAACAAACAAACAAAAAAACAAAACAAAACAAAAAAAAAGAATGTAAACAATTTCAACATTCAACAATTTCAACCCAAGGCATTGTATTCTTATTTTTTTTTCAACATAACATTTGTATATACTCTCTGGGAATTTTACATTATGAGCTCGGATAATGCTCACTTCCCAGTCCTTCCGTGTCTGCTCCCCAACCCTTGTGACCCCCCCCCAAAAAAAATAAAAGTAAAACTAAAAATAAAAAATAGAAAAAACCCCACAGCTCCAATTTGTGTTATCATTAGGACATCATCAAACTCTCAGTGGTCAGCCCCTTAAACTGAGTCCTACCCTTCCAGCAACCCTGCCAGAAGCCATCATTCATGGAGAGCCAACCAGGCTCTCAGCATTCCTGTCACTCCTTTTAAGAGTTCTCTTTGGTGGCTTCCTGTCTAAGCTGTTATTTGGCAGGGAAGGGGGGGATGGTCATAGAAGCATTTGTGACCCTCACTCTCAACTGTGAATCTGCAGTCATCAATATCACAGCAAAAGAAGCCTCCTTGCCCTTTACAGTCAGCAAGAGCATGGATCATGGGCCTCTACATGGCATAAACCGCACACCCTTCTCCCAGCTGTGGTAGGACTATGGACCCAGGAAAGGCCCTTGTTGGCAGCCCAGACCACTGACATTGCCATGGCCCAGGTGGAAGCACAGGCCACTCAGATCGCTATGGCTCCTGGTGGTAGCATGGCCCACAGACATCAACTAGGCTCCCAGCAAAGTGGTGTGCAGCCTAACTGGCTTCCACAGCACCTGCCTAAGACATTGTATTTTTCATGGTCCCTATGTGTATCAAGTACCCTTCCCTTCCCTTCCTACCCAGAGGCAGCCTAAAGGCATTTGGCCTGTGTCTTCCAGACAGGCTTCTATACTTTTCCGACTTTTTAAAGCACAAACAACGTTTATACAGCCTCAGGAGTTTAGTTATGCAAATGCTGTCTTATAGAATTAATCATTCTGAAGCTTGCTTTTCTCTTCCCCCTTTCCTTATGAGATTTTTCTATGCTAGTACCTATATCAATATCTCTAAACACATATATGCATATTCATTTCCTAGCATCTAAATGATGTCTTATCTTTCCATATTTATTTACTTGCACTTTTAGTACATAAAAATGTAGCAATAGGTATGTTAGCCATCTTCCATGTATAGGAACAAGAAGATGCAGATCAACCAAGATCTCTCTGGAGATCTCTCTGGATGAAGATGACAAGTGTCAGCAGACTTGGTAGGGGAAGCCTTGATACTCTTAGCAAGTGTAGAGTCATTTTTACATCTTGGTAAATACTTTCCCACCTTTTAAAAATTGCAAGCCAAATGAATACTAACCAGCACTCATTTTCATCTCCCCATCCCAAATTAATTATCTTTTTAATTTTATTGTATACTTAACCCACTTTTTCAACTTCTTTAATTCCTATCTTCCTTAATTCACAGTAGCTACCTGTCATTTTCTCAAGATTTGCAATATGCTCTATGTGTTCTGTCACAAGGTATCCTCAAATAGAAAGCTATCTTCAATTACTTAGAATAGTGTCTTCCAGGTTCATTTGTGGTTCTTTCTTTTTCAAAGTACTTATTGCTGCTATATGGGAAGCCTAATAGTTATTTATCCTGTCTACTTTGCTAAAAGTAGTTTTGTATTATATATATACATATATTCATGTTATAAATATATGTATATATATACATATATACTCATGTTACAAATATCAAAAGTGTGCCTCTTTATAATCTTTATATACCTTGTTGCACTCACCTGATTAAAAGAAGAAAGTGAATATCCTTATCTTTTTCATATTAATTGGACATATTTATAAAGTTATTCTATTTATGTTCATATATGTTCATATAATGATATTTTTAGGATCATGCAAGAGTAAATATTCTCCTCATTATTTTTCTAAGCCTTTATGTTATGAACAAATAATGATACATTGTAAATACACTAATACATTGATAAAAATAGCTTATTTATCTTTATATACTTTATATGCACAAAAATTGTATCTTTAGTTTTTACATATTTAGTATTTTCCATATTTCCTTTTATCTGTTATCTTAGTGCTTATATAAGTAAACTCTAAAATATAGCAATCTCTACCTTCTGAATGGCTCCTTAGCAGGTATCAAGGGGTTTATGTTATGCTAGTATTGGTATAGTATGTTTATATACTAAATCTTCTCTCCTCTCTATCCCTCTCCCACCCGTCATCTCCAGTTGAGATACCGTATTGGTTTACTTTTGTTACCATAAGAGATAATCACAAATTTAGTGGCTTACAGCAATATAAATTGACTATCTCAGAGGATTCTGGGGGTCAGAAATCTAGAGTGGAGGACTGGATACACAAATCAATCCTCAGCGTGAATTCCTCTTTAGAGTCTATAGGGGACAGTCACTTTCTTGTTCTCTACCTTCTAGAGGCCAATCCATCTCTATGAACTTGATTCTAGTTAATGTTCAAAGTCAACCTTGTCTGATAGGGTCCATATCGCATAGTGTCACTCACTCTGCTGCCATAGTCATCAACTTGGAGAGACACTTGCAATTCACTGGGTTCATCTGTTCAACCCAGATTGATCTCCCTGCTTTAAGATAACTGGGTTATACATTTTAATTCTGTCTACCACTTTCAGGTTCTTTCCATTTAACACAACCATTTGTTTTAGCAATCAGATTATCTGTTAGGACATTATTCTGCCTATCTTAGGGACCAAAGATACAACAGCACTAACTATCTCAAGAAAGTTGTTCTTGCTCCTTTCTGAAACAAGTGGTATAACTTAAAAATCATTGTTCCTTAAAGATACGGTAAATCTTACAACAGTACAATACCATCCCTAGACTCTGAGAAGGACCATTTCTGTGAATTCAATTTCAGATCTACATACTAGTAAAATTATTTAGTTTTTCCTGCTGGTATTCACTATTAAATAAACACTGAAGATACTAAATATTAAAGATTAAAACTCTCTTAGGTAAGATACATGATCAATTCATTCACTCAACAAATATCACTACATGCTTTTCTGTGGCCAGAACTATGCATACAATATTCAGATTAAATTAAATAGCCTCCTACTGTGCTATAATGAAGCAAAAATAAATAAAAGTTAGTAAATGATTTTTTTTAAAGACCATTTAGTGCTTGTCTTTCTGAGTCTGGCTTACATTACTAAGAATGGTGTGCTCCAGGTTCATCCATGGTATCAGAAATGGTAGATTTTTCCTTATTTAGAATGAATGAATAATATTCCAATATCTCTATCTCTCTCTCTCTCTCTCTCTCTCTCTCTCTCTCTCTCTCTCTGTGTGTGTGTGTGTGTGTGTGTGTGTGTGTCTTTATCAATAGAATAAGTCAGAGAACTGACTTTTATGATGATTATTGAGCCAGTGATTGTCTCAATTTCTGTACTTGGCAAAATGGAGATACAGATCTAGAGATCCACAATCTGACTCTAAGCTGAAAGGTAAGAAGAGATCTGTTCTAGCTCAAAGATAGAGATGGAGGGAAAGAAGAAAGGAGAAAGGAAGGGGTTAAAAAGAAAGAGGAATGAAGGGAAGAGTATGAATCCTCTCTTGGCTGGTTTGTTATATCCACGTTGTCAACATACTGGATAAAGCCATTCCACCTTTGGGAGGGCAATCCACTTTCTTCAGCATACCAAATAAGATGCTAATTATCCAGCCATGCCCAGAATAATGTTTCACTAAATAGAAATATCTGTTCCCTCCTCATCCAAGTGAAGTGGACCCATCAAATTAACCACCATAGTTCCTCCACTACAGTGGGTTCCCAACTATAGTTTGGTTTCGGATTCCCTGGCTTCCACAGCAGTTACACATGTCCTGATTCCCTGGGTATGTTCCTCTAAAACTGGGATTTTGGAGCAAACTAATTGTTTACTGCTTCTGATTTTAAACTATGACAATCTTAGTTACCCTCATATAGTCTCTATGAATGAAAGTGTCCCTCCAACTTTGACTGTAAACTCCAGACTTGTGGGTCAGCTCATCTAACTGTGCATACCCAGGGGCCAACTGATTTTCACTTTATTCATCTCTCTCATTTGAAACTGTTTTTCTATTAGTTTGCTCTCCAGGGGATTCCTATTATTTATTTATTTATTTATTTATTTATTTATTTATTTATTTATATTTTTTGGTCTTCATGTAAAACAAGCACAGGTTTCAATTTTCCCAAGTAGCTTATGGTTAGAAGCTGGGGAGGTACTTTCTCATATGTTAAATATCCATACGAATAGAGTTAAGTATGGATTTTGTATATGAGAGAAAAATACAGTGCTTAAATTAGATTTATAAGGAGAGAAACAAGAGCAAAATCATTTCTGTGGTTCAATCCTGGTCCTGCTTCTTCCTACCATCTGGCTTTGGAAGAAGTCCCTAGCGCACTTGGAGGAGTTCATGTGCCCCGTGACTTGATGCAACAATCTTTCCTGTGTTATTCTCTGCAGCTGTAGCCAAGGGAGCCTCTACATTTGCTGGGAATGCCAGAGGAGGAAACTCCCTCTGTGCTCTGGTCCCTTTGCTTTTTATGTGATCACTTGAAGAAAAAAAATTATTTAGTTGCTGATTTTAAAATATCTAAAGCCATATTTACAAGGTATTAAAAGACTCTGCATTTAAGAGGGACTCAAAGCATCTCAGCAGAATTATTTTTTGCTTTTAAACTTTGTAATTTGCTTCAACTTTGTGGAAAGAATGGAACTTTTCATTAACTGCCTTAAAGGAAAATACTTCAGAAAGGTTAAGTACAGTCATAAAAACAGCCTCTTACATAAAGTTACAGTAGGATCTCCAGTTATACTGGACAACAACAAAGTATAAATTAAATTCAAAGAATGAAAATCACTTTAGCACCTGTACAAGGTCCAAATATCAGTGACTATATAGTTCATTAACCAACTCTTGAGATTCAGTTGACTCATTGAACTATGTGTTAATGCTATCTAGAAGCTAATGATATGAAGTCCATCTGTGGACTGACTCTATATTAATTTCAATGGCACAAACTCCGATTTGTTAGTACACCTTCTGCTAAGCCCTTCCTACATATAAACTGAGATTATTTTTGCCCTTTAAGTCAATGTGGAAAACTGATATCACTGGGCACCAAGCGTCCAGGTGACTATACGAGGTGTCCAAAAGTTAGTGTGGAAAGAGTCTCATCCACTCAGCTGCATGCAGTAGATTTGTCTGTTGTAACAGATGATGAGTTCCAGGTTCTCATGTTAAACGTATCAAAGCTAAGGAGCAAAATCAGAGAAGAAGAGCAACAAGCAGTCCAGACTTTTAACAAATGAAATTTAAAATTCTATTTCAAAATTCAGGACTATTGGCTTATATTAGTTAGATTATTTAATCTAACTTTGATATTAACATCTTAGATTTTTTTTCCCTATGTGTTAGTGCTCATTTAGCAAATTATGTTTTGTTAAGTTTTTTTTTTTCTTTTGGACAGCAGATGGGAGTAATCATGGATGAACTTCCATCCTTCTCTTTCTGGCCTAATTCTTTCCAAGCACACATCTGGGCCTGGAATGAGTCCTTTTATAGTTTTCTCAAGAGCATGTGATTAATACATTTCATGTGTTTAATTAAAGGCTTTTTTCATAAATAGTGGTGGCCTGTGTTTCCAAGATCACATGTCTAAACTCTGACACTGTGACCTGATCAGATTCCACTCTGAATCCAAGTTCACTAAATCAGATTGGCAATTAGAGCAAAAGGTAGGAGAGCAGAAATTGACTTATTACCCACCATACAACAATACCATGAACAGGTCTACACAAAACAATACATGGCCCATCAACTGTAAGAGAGTGTCTATCATAACCTCTTCTTAAAGGTGAGAGAAACACACAAAGGGACTGTATGATGCACCCAGGCTAGTACAGCTTGTTAATGTCTAACCCAGGAAGGGAACACAGGAATTCTAACCTGATTCTCTGCTTCTCCTATTATAGAGTCAATCATGGAATTAAAATACTGAAGTTGCAGTTCAGGAAGACAATTTACAGAGTTAGTTGTAATGTAGCTTTGCCTACTCTAAACAGAAGTTCACACCCAGTGAATGTCAGCCTAGGGTGATTGCAGGAAGGCTGTCTTTATAACACATTTCTGTTTCTTCCTTGTTATACTCTTTCTATTTTACCCAATTCCACACCAAATCAGAAACATTATAACATGTTGCTTAATGCATAAGATATATGGATTGCCCCCAAGAAGCCTGACCAATAGACTAATGTTATTACTGTTTAATAACAAAATCAGAATAAAAGTCAACACCAAAGCAGATATTATCAAATACTTTCATTTTACAAATATATAATAATTGTATTGTGTCTGTTAGTTTATTCTTACAATAATTCTCTGGGGACAAATGCCTCTACTGGCCTACCAGTGTCCACTGAGAATGGCTTAACTCATCCTTCCATGCTTAAGTAGCTTGAAAATAGAGTTATCAGTGTTAAAGCTCAGGACCACAGGGCTAAAAAGCCCTGTTCTTCATTTATCCCATTCTTAGGAACCACTACTCAGCCATACAAGAACATTTAAAATGCTCACTGATTATAACCCTCCATAATTTCAGGTTATTGGGGCTTATTTTTAAAAAAACTCACCTAGGTGAATACCGAATCTTTAAAACACAGGTGTGGTATAAAGGGAGTAGCAATGGGTGCACTTAAGCTTTGCAAGGCTGTCTCTAGTAAAGGAGAATTATAGTTGTTCTCAAAGGATTCATAGATACATTTCCTTCTGTGTCAGTGGATTCAACTGAAAGGCAAGAGGACACCCAGCAGAGCCATTATAATCCAATGATTCACTGACCTTACAAGTCCAGCTAGTGGGTGGCCAATAAAAACAAGCTCCTTCAGTGTAAAAGATGAGCCATTTACTCCACACCCTGAAGAATACAGGGAACACAGAGATTTCTTTCTGAATTCTTAACACAGAACCTAAGCTAATTTCTTTCTTCTCATTAAATGAATAAAACAGCATTAAGTAGCATAAAGAAATGAAGTGCTTCCTGAAGAGACATCAGATATGCACATAAAATCATTTACATTAAAATTTTTTTCAGAAATTATCAACCTTGTGTTTTTTAATAGAAAAAAGTTTGTTTGAAATCCAAGCTGAATTTAAACTGTAATAAATAGAATAAAGGCTAAAATATGCTGAAATTAAATGTAATAAATAAAGGAAAAGCAAAAAGAAAACTAGAATTGAGTAGTACAAAAAAAAACAGTGTGTAAAATTAAGATGAAAATCTTGTGTTCCAGCTATTTCAAATACACTTGCCAAAGCAATTATTAAAGCTGAATAAAAGCAAGGAAAAGGTGTTTGAAGGTCTTACTGGAAGCACTGCAGAGTTATAAAGACAACAGGGGTGAGAGGCAAAGACTCCAAAGAAGAGGCCCAGTCAAAGATGAGTTTTAACAACTGGATCACCAACACACACACACACACACACACACGCACGCACGCATGCACGCACCCAACCACACTTCCTCAAGGGGGGTTATAAACACACTCTAAAAGAGAAAGTGGGAAGACTTCACTAGGTGGAAAGACACAAACCAAAGATGCATAACATAGGTAGCAGAAGGGAATGGAGACATTTGCCTTTTCTAAGTTTATCTACGAAGACTATGAGTTTAAAGCCAAGTAATAAGGGGCTGAGGATACGGCTCAGTGAGTAGAGAGCCTCTTACACAAGCATGAACATCTGAGTTCAGAGTCCCATGACTAAATTTGCTGTATTTTATTCTTTAAACATGGCATTTTGTTACATAAGTAATAGTGGGGATAGCATTGGAAGTATGTTTAAAATAATCACTATTTTGCAATTACTGAGAATTTCTGAAAATATAGATTTATTGCACTTGGATCGCAAAGAGTAACATGGCAGGAATTTGAAAACACAGTGAAACTTGCTTTTCCACTGTATGTTGTAATTTTTAAATGTATCATCATCGCTCAACAAAAGTATTTTTAAGAATTAAAGAAAGTAGGCATCTCAAAAACTAAAGTAGAAAGTGATAGAGAAGATACCAGACATCAACCTCTTTCTTCTACCTGTATACACATTTGTACATGCATACACGTTTGCAACACACACACAAAGCGGGGACAGAGGGAGAAGAGGAGACAGACAGACAGATAGACAGACAGGCAGGCAGACAGACACAGAGACAGAGCCCAGTGATAATAGCATTGCATGTTGGAGAAGCCTGCTGTTATGGTCCCAGTCTCACATGCCCGGATAGCTCTCTGAGCTCAGCTCAAAATGGAGGGCTCACTTTCTCAGCGGGGCTTCCCTTTCTCTGCCTGACCCTGTCTGGAGAGTATCCCTGAGCATGGGTGTCTGGCCTTATCTGAAAGAAATGACCTTGTGCAGAACTCTGCACAACTCAGCAAACAAGACCCGCTCTGACTTCTTACCCACGTGATAATTAGGTGCTGTATTATAAGCAGTCAACCCTTTCCCTGCATGATAATTAGGCACTATGTTATGACCAACTAGCCCTGTCCACATGTAACCCTAAAAGCCCTTATATACCCTATCCCTGGAACAATAAAGTAGATGTCTCACTGCACTGTCTCCGGAAATCCTTTCATCATACTCACAGCTGTCTGAACTCTGCTTGCAGCTTCTGCTCCCTTTGTCCTCACAGGCTGGTGGCTAACAACACCCAAGGACATGGGAGATCCACAACTGTAGTTGAAATGAACAAGAAACAGAATTTATGCTAACTGCTTAGCCCCTCCCCTTACACTATTCTCCATATCCTCGCGCAAACATCTCCGGACACTGAAGCCTATTCAAGGATCCCCAGCTCACCTTAGAACACAGTTTAAAAACAACAAATACAGGTATTCTCTTCACAAATATTTGATATTTTTCTTCTAGGGGGATAGAAAATACAGTAACAAAGTCAAGCCTTTAGCTTCCTGGAATTTATATTCTTACAAGATACAGAACTACGAAAAAAAAAATCAAGAGTCAATCTTTTTTTCCCCTGTGATTTAGCTGTGTATTCAAAATCCTATGTAGTGAAAATTTAATCTCCATGTATATGTGCTAATGGTATTGGATGTAAGGGCTTCTCAAGGAAATCAGGATTAGATGAGTACAGGAGGATGGAGCTCTTAAAGCCACATCAGCATCTTTACAGGGATGGACAAGAGTCCTTAGATAACACGTTTGCCCTCCCTCACCATGTGATACCCTCCATGCTGTTATGCTGATAAAGCAAGGCCCTCATCAGATAAGAGTAACTTGACACAGGACTTTACAACTTCCAGAACCATGACTTTAAACTAGAAACTTAAATTGAATAAAGTTTAGCCTATATAGTTTAGCTATCTCTATACAGAGTATAAGTTTAGTCTAAAGATTCCTTTATGCACATAAAACTGTAACCTTCATTTAATGTATAAACAGACTATTACCTACTATTAATAGGAAGTAAGCCAAGCACATGTGACCAACTGACCAAACCATGTTAAAATAAGCTAACCAGTCAGGCTGTCTGTGCATCTCTCTCCCGTTTTATGATCATTGCTTCCTTCTCTCTGATGATGGTATGTCCTGTCTGTAAGGAAAAGTATTCTAAATCATTTTTGGTCCAGACTACTGCCTAGTTTTAGAATTTCAAACAAAGCCAGTTAAAATCTGCAAGACCAAGTTAGATGGAATTTTGCCTTTTAACAGAAAGTAATCCTCTGTTGTTTACAAATCACTGAGTTTGTGCTATTTGTAGATAAAAACAGAAAATAACTAATACAGGAAGTTTATTCAGTAGAGTATTAACACATTGAACTGAGTATTCCTGGAAGAAATTCTAACGTGACAGTACATTAATCTGATGCTTTTCAGTGGGAGCTTGTGACCTATATCTGTTTCAGGTCCTTTCTCTTCTTTATTCTCTACTTTTTGGGAGCCAAACCTATCACAGACACTGCAGAGAGCCCTTGGAGTACACAGTAGAGAGTAATGTACAGAAGTCCCTACATCAGAGAGCTCGCAGCCTTGGAGGGAAGAGGGACACGTGAACTACCCTATCTACCCATGGAACTGAATTTATTTTATAAAGAACAAGGATCAAACTTTGTGTAGCTTCTTGCTGTCAGGCTGCTAAGTTTGATCATAAAACATTTCACATTTGAAAACATCTGAGTAAAGTCAATAAATTTAAATAAACTTCAGCATGTTAATTACTTGAGTGAATTTTGAAAGATCTCATTATTTCAAACGTTCATAAGGTGAACCACTCAAATTCCAGGGTGCTACCCAGATATCTGTAATTATTAAACTCCTGTGGCCTTTTTAGGCTAGAAGCCACTCATGCGGGGAATGTTTGTATATCTTAATTTAGTTCATATTAACTTTAAAGTGTGTTATGTTACATCACATTTAATCCCTAATGGTCTTCTAATTCTCATGCCATCCCTGTTACAAAAAATATCCACGTTCATTGCCAAGTACAAACCCTGAGTTACATAGCAAGACTAGAAATCTGGCCATTTCAGATAAGCTCAAGGAAAAAGGAAGCTGGTTTTCATCTATGTATATCTGATATATTTAATATTCATTTCATCTACATCTCAAACTTCAGTATAATTTATCCATGATTCAAACTTCACTATAATTGTATGTGAAGTTAAATGATCACATGTATCTAAGCACGTCATTAATGAAAGTCACCCCTCACCTATAACTGTAAGATGATAGACCTGCCAGTATTGATTGCTTTCTAATTCTGTGATAAAACACCATGGCCAAGGCAACTTATAGAAGAGTTTATCTTGGCTTCCAGTTTCAGAAAGTTAGGGTCCATAGTGGCAAGGATAGCATGGCCGCAGGCAGCAGACATGATGGCTAGAGCTGGAGGCTGAGAGCTGAGGGGACAAATCTTGAACCACAAGCAGGAAACAAGGAAAAATAAAAATGGGGGGAAGGCATGTGACTTGGAAACCTCAGAGCATCCTCCAGTGACATACTCCCTCTAGCAAGGCCACACCTCCTAAACCCTCCAACAAGGTCACACCTCCTAAACCTGCCCAAACAACATCATCTGAAGACCAAGAATTCAAATGCTGGAGACTACATGGAAAATCCCATTCAAACCCACACACTACCCAAAGCAAACTGCTGACCTCATCCTCCACACTTATTTCCATGTCACAGTATTTACAAAACACTGCATATGGCCATGGACAAGGTTTAGAAGTCAGGCAACCTAAATTCCAAACATCGTGAATGAAATATAAAATGTCTTATTGATACCAGATAGGCAAAGAAAAAAACATGGAGACCTGAGTTTGCCTAACTTTTCCTCAGTTATTTTCCTCTTTGATTATAAGACTCTCCTGGGCTCTGATATTTAGAAGTTGGTCAACTGGCCACCAGAGCCAAGGGCCAGCCATCTTGCTCCAATAAAATTGAATTCCCTTTATAGTATTCATGTGCATCTGTTTTTTTGTTTTGTTTTGTTTTTCTAGACAGGGTCTCTCTGTGTAGCTCTGGCTGTCCTGGAACTCACTCTGTAGACCAGGCTAGCCTCAAACTCAGAAATCCACCTTCCTCTGTTCCTAAGTGCTGGGATTAAAGATGTGTGCTACCACTGTTCGGCCTGTTTTTTTAACAAGGCAAGATGCTGCCATTTATTTTGCTCCTTAGCCTTTAAGGTTTCTTTGCTTTCAGTTTTCCCACAGAAGAGTTCTTTCAGTTAAACTCACAAATAACTACAAAAACAAATAAATAAAAATACCATATCTTGTATTAGTCGCTCAGAAATAAAACCATAAGGAGCAAGTTCACAGTAGTAAACTAGTCTCTGCAAAACAGAAGCTATCTAGAAGATATTTCTTACAGCCCGTGGGTAGGCAAATTGTGGGGAACCTACCTGTTTCCAATTAGGCAATGATTTAGAAAAGCAAAATGCAAAAACAAAAACAAAATAAAAGCTCTCAAAGAAGCATCCTTCTTTGAGGCAATGGTTCTCAACCTTCCCGATGCTTAGGCCCTAGGCCCTTTTATACACTTCCTCATGTTGTGGTGACCCCAACCATAAAATTATTTTTGTTGCTGCTGCATAACTGTAGTTTTGCTACTGTTATGAATCACAATGTGTGCATGTGCGTGTGTGTGTGTGTGTGTGTGTATGTTTTCTGATGGTCTTAAGTGATCTTTAAAAGGGATTGTAACCCTACGTTGAGGTTCCATACACTGAGAAGCTCTGCAGAACCTTGGAAATTGACTCAACAAATCCTACAAAACTACTCATTGCCGGACATCATGCCAGGACCAGATTTTTCCATACAGTGTGAGAAAAGACAGGATCTGTCATAGATGCAAGGCTATAAAACAAGAAAGAAAAGACATAGCAATCTCACATGCAAAAAGAAACAGTTAAGAAGCACTATCACTTCAGAGTCCTTGGGAGATTTCTACTCTTCATGGAGCACCTCAGTTATCACACAAAACTATATCCCCTTACCAATACTGCTACTTGAAAGTAAATATCTACATAGTCAAAAGATCACTTTAAATCTCAATTCTTTAAAGTCTACCAGGTTTTCTTTTTCTGGAAATGAGGGAAGACTTGGCTGTGTCCTGTGTATAGTCTGTTTTTAACATGGAAACAAAGCCTATCTGCATTAAGCAAAGAAGGGGATACCACAGGATGTTGGTGTCTCATACACATTAGAAAGGCTGAGACATAAAGTCTCACCAACATGGCTGCCAAACACTTCCTAACAAAGATACCACCAATATATGTGTTAATGTGGAAGGGAGAAAGACCAGGAGGCCTGAACCCTACACGAAACTACAGGCAATCAAGGAACGCTGAGAGCAAGAGAGATCATTTTCCCCAGGAAATAACATACCAATTGATTATCCAATACCAAGTGATTATCCAACACCAAATAGTCAGCTCTGAAGACAAACATCATTAACATTAGGTAGATATATATAAACAACTGAAGAAAGGCTATAAATTTAATGAAAGCACGGGTGTATGGGGAGTGTTGGAGAGAACAAAAACAAGGGGGAAAATAATGTAATTATAGTACAATCACAAAAAAACTTTAAATTAAATAATTGTTTGTGAAATATGGATTAAGGGGAAAGGGGCTATACCAGTGAAATGGAGATGCCAATAAAGGACAGTGAAAGGACAGTAAAAGACACAAGAAGACCTGTCATTTGGAGGCAGCCATGGTCTACTGAAGAATCCATGAGCAAACAAAGGAAAGTGTATTCACCAGAGGCATCAACATCTTACCCAAGGAAAGTTTGTTTGCTTGCTGTCTCCCTGTCCTCCTTCCCTTCCTTTCCTTCTCTCTCTCCTCCTCTCCCTCCCTCTTCTCCTCCCTCTCCTTCTTTTTCTCTGACTTCCCCTTCCCCTCCTCTTCCTCACTCTCTTTTTTAATAACAGACAATTAAACCTAGGGTCTCACACGGTAGGGAAGTACTTTAACACAACCTATAATTCATTATTTCTAAAAGAGCATAGTTTTTTCTTATTTTTTCTCTTTTACTTCTATCATCCAACTTGCCCATATATTTAATTAATAATTCCTTTATTAAGTGCTAACAAATAATAATATGTTGACTTATATTTAATGAGTCATTGAGGGCTGGAGAGATGGCTCAGCGGTTAAGAGCACTGACTGCTCTTCCAGAGGTCCTGAGTTCAATTACCAGCAACCTACATGATGGCTCACAACCATCTGTAATGAGATCTGATGCCCTCTTCTGGTGTGTCTGAAGACAGCTACAGTATACTCATATACATAAAATAAATAAATAAATAAATAAATAAATAAATAAATAAATCTTTTTAAAAAGTCATTGCTAAATTTCCAATAGAACTAAAGCAGGAATATACATCATGAAATAGTAGTCAAGAAACGTTACAAAGGGCATTTTAAAAATGACATTTATCTAAAACAAATTAGAATAAATTTCAAGCAACACAGAACAAAAGTAAATACATTTACAGTAGTCTTAGTATACAGATAATAGGAATGAAAAACCAATCATATTAGTAAAATTACTAACGATTGAAGAATTGTATCTTTGATGAGCACAACATAAGCATACGATTAAAAAACTATAAGCAAGTAAAATATTATTCAAAGAATCATTAATATACTATATTCAATCAATAAAATACTTCTTTAATTTCATGGGACATTTAGTTTGTGGTTGTAGTAGTCTTTAAAGATAAGACTGTGTTGTGTTGCCATGGATATTCACAGCAGTGAATTGTCAACCAAGCTAATTTTTCCAGTGTTAATGACTTCCTTCTATTTGAGTTTTAACAGAAATACATGACGTAATGCATTGTGCTTGTGCACAGCACAGCTTTTGCCCTAACAAAGACTATTTCCTCTCTTTTATAGCCACAGAGCAGTAAGACAGCTGACCAAATAACCTAACTAAGAGAAAAGTCATTTTATTACTAACTAAAGAATCTTATCTATTTTCATAGCTCACAACTATTCCTGTTAGACCACTGTGAAGAATGCCACATTCTGTCAAATGACAGCTCCAGTAAGAATTCATAGTCTAGGAAGCCTAGCAAGAGAACGTCTCAGATCAGTCCTGGCTTAGTAATTGGTACTTAGAACTATGACTGAGTCTCCCTACTTCAGAGATCAGCCTTGTTCCCATTTTCACAAAAAGTATGTATTGTATACATCTAAAGGCAAAGTATAGATAAATGCAGAGATCACTTTTATTTCACATATGTGTGAAAATACTCAATTGTTGAAGCTATATCAATGAGAATCTGATTTCTATGTGAGGAAGGCAGGAGGAATGTGAAGATAAAGTTCTCTACAGTTCACAACAGCATCTAGGGAGATAAGACTTCTAACATTGTGTAATTACAAGAACACGTTGTCCCCTCCCCTGAAAACTACCAAGATTTAGTATCTTTTGGTTGTTTAAGTTCATTGGATTTAAACAAAGATTAATCACTCTCAATTGTTTAAAAGTATCTCACAGATTTTAATTCTCTTTAAATCAAACTGCTCCATAGCTACTAATGTGAGTATACAGAAAGGTCATCTTCTTCCATTATTCCTGATAAGACTCCTGACTAAATTAAGAGATAAATGAGTAATTTACAGAAAAAAATTATTATCCCTAATGATATAAATACAGGGATTCTCTCCCTTCTCCTCTAATTATCTAACAGCTATAGAATTCTGTGCAAGATATTGCCAATATGGAACAATGTGAAACACTTCCAAGAATAGTTTTGTTTTGTTTTTGTTTTTTGGGGTTTTGTTTTTGTTTTTGTTTGTGTGTTTTGATTTTTGTTATTAGGATGTCTTGGGTTTTTTATTGGATATTTTCTTAATTTACATTTCAAATGTTATGCCCTCTCCAGGTCTCCCCTACAGAAATGTCCTATCCCATTCCCCTTCCCCCTACCTATATGAGGATGCTTCCCCACCCACCTACCCCCCCCCCCCGCCTTCCAGCCCTGGCATTCCCCTATACTGGGGCATCAAACCCCCACAGGACCAAAGGCAGCTCCTCCCACTGATGTGCAACAAGGCCATCCTCTTCCACATATACAGCCAGAGTCATGGGTTCCTCCATGTGTACTCTTTCAATGGTGGTCCAGTCCCCTGGAGCTCTGGGGAGGTCTGGCCAGTTGATACTGTTGCTCCCACCATGTGGCTGCAAACTCGCTCAACTCCTTCAGTCCCTTCTCAAACTCCTCTATCAGGGACCTTGCACTCAGTCCAAAGGTTGGCTGCAAGCATCTGCCTCTGTATTTGTCAGGCTCTGGCAGAGCCTCTCAGGAGACAGCTATATAAGGCTCCAGTTAGCATGGACTTCTTGGCATCCACAATAGGATGCAGGGTTTGGTGACTGTGTATGAGGTGGATCCCCAGGCAGGGCGATCTATTGATGGCCTTTCCTTCAGTCTCTGCTCAACACTTTGTCTTCATATTTCCTCCTGTGAGTATTTTGTTCCCCCTTCTAAGAAGCACTGAAGCATCCACATTTGGCACTTCCTTCTTCTTGAGCTTCATATGATTTGTGAATTGTATCTTGTGTATTCCAAGCTTTTGGGCTAATATCCACTTATCAGTGAGTGCATACCATGAGTGTTCTTTTGTGACTGAGTTACCTTACTCAGGATGATATTTCAAGTTCCATCCATTTGCCTGAAAATTTCATGAAGTCATTGTTTTTAATAGTTGAGTAGTACTCCATGTGTAAATATACCACATTTTCTGTCCATTCCTCGGTTGAGGAACACCTGGGTTGTTTCTAGCTTCTGGATATTAGAAATATAGCTGCTATGAATATGAACATAGTGGAGGATGTGTCTTTATTACATGTTGAAGCATCTTTTGGATATATGCCCAGGAGCGGTATAGCTGGGTCCTCAGGTAGTACTATGTCCAATTTTCTGAGGATCTACCAGACTGATTTCCATAGTGGTTGTACCAGCTTGCAATCCCACCATTAATGGAAGTGTTGCTCTTTCTCCACATCCTTGCCAGCATCTGCTATCACTGAGCTTTTGATCTTAGCCATTCTGACTGGTATGAGGTGGAATATCAGGGGTGTTTTGATTTGCATTTCCCTGATGACTAAGGATGTTAAACATTTATTTAGGTGCTTCTTGGTCATTCGAGTTTCCTCAGTTGAGAATTCTCTGTTTAGCTCTGTTCCCTATTTATAATAGGGTTTTTTTTTTTTTTTTTTTTTGGTTCTCTGGAATCTAACTTCTTGAGTTCTTTGTATACATTGGATAATCCTCTATCCAATGTAGAATTGAAGATCTTTTCCCAATATGTTGGTTGCCATTTTGTCCTATTGACAGTGTCCTTTGTCTTACAGAAGCTTTGCAATTTTATGAGGTCCCATTTGTTGATTCTTGATCTTAGAGCATAAGCCATTGGTGTTTTATTCAGGAAATTTTTTCCTGTACCCATGTGTCCAAGGCTCTTCCTACTTTCTCTTCTATTATGTTCAGTGTATCTGGTTTTATGTGGCGATCCTTGATCCACTTGGATGTGAGCTTTGTACAGGGAGGTAAGAATAGATCAATTTGCATTTTTCTACATGTTGACTACCAGATAAAACCAGCACCATTTGTTTAAAATGCTGTCTTTTTTCCAGTGGATTGTTTTAGCTTCTTTGTCTAAGATCAAGTGATCATAAGTGTGTGGGTTCATTTCTGGGTCTTTGATTCTATTCCATTGATCTACCTGCTTGTCTCTGTACCAATACCATGCATTTTCTATCACTATTGCTCTGTAGTTCAGCTAGAGGTCAGGGATGGTGATTCCCCCAGAACTTCTTTCATTGTTGAGAATAGTTTTTGATTCCTGGGTTGTTGTTTTTTTTCTGTTATTCCAAATGAATTTGAGAATTGCTCTATCTAGCTCTGTGAAGAATTGAGTTGGAATTTTGATGGGAATTGCATTGAATCTGTAGGCTGCTTTCAGCAAAATGGCCATTTTTACTATATTAATCCTGCCAATCCATGAGCATGGGAGATCTTTCCATCTTCTGAGGTCCTCTTCCCAAAAAGAGTCCTAACATCATGATTTCAGACTGGGTGTAATGCATGAAAAAGGTGGTTGCTGAGCTGAAGGGTGTCAGTCCATCTGGAAGTGCACAGTCTTAGGGTTTACCAGGACCTTCGAGGAGGTTTCCTTTATTGGCCAATGTTAAGCTACTACAATGCCTTCAATTCAATAACTGCATTCCATGAGATCACCTATTATTACTTTAAGCCTAGAATACTTCTATATACCATTAACATGACATTCTTCTCCTACAGTGTAAATATATGTGCTAAATTTGAAATAACTTACACTGTTGAAACTTTTTAATTCAATTCTACTGATTCAATAACCTAAATGTACTATTTCTTTAAAATATCTACAAGAACATTTAAAAGATAGTTCTGAGGGAATAAGTTACTAATGAATGCTCAGCTATCAGTGGTGTCTGTTTATCATCTTCTTCAAGGATCAAAGAACATTGTAAAAAGGGGGTGAGAAACCATGCAAAAGCCAGAGAAATAAAGGTTGTTAATATTCTGTCTAAACTCCACCTCCACAGTTATCAGGCAACACCCAGGTATGCTCCCCACCCAAGGTTCTGCCCCACATTAGGCACCAAATGTGGGGAAAAATTATAGGCCGCAGCTGTGGTGGAGTCCCGGTGGGTTTCCATGCTGTGGTGGGTCCCACATGCAGGAGGAACGTCTAAGGTTCCAGCAGCCTGGAGGCTTTGGCGGCAGCAGGCCCCAATGACACGAGGAAGTCCTTGTTTCCAAAAGGGTTTATTGTCATGGCAGATGGTGGAGGAATCTGGAAGTACCCCTGTAAAACTCAGGGCAGTCCTGAGTTATATAGGGAGAGAGAATGGGGGAGGATCTGGGGAAGTATGCTTAATTTGCTCCACCCTCTGGCCTTCATATAAATGTAAATCCTTAGGGCCTGAGGCCTCTAGTCACGCCTTCTACCTGTGCACTTTGGGAGGGGCTGACTGAACAATGTAATTCTATAGAGACTAGACTGCTTTTCAGGACCCTGGGTTCTGGGGTCCTGCCAGTTCTCACGCAGAGTCTCGGGGTTCTAGGCAACTGCCCAACCATGACTCAAAATACCCTTACACAGTACCACATCTCCTCCCCTTTACTTTTTAAAAAAAGGGGGGGGGGTCACTGTGTCGTCTGTGGTGAAAATTTTGGATGAAGAAGCCAAAAGAAAGCACTATGTAGGCCAGAGGGGTTAGCACAATTAAGTAACAGGGTAAGGGGAGTTGAGGGTGGGGGTTGGGAAGTTACTTTAGCTATTTGACTTTGGCAAAAGAGCTCATTTGTAGCTGGAAGGTCTGAGTCTGTCTGTAGGACTCAGTGAGCATCTCTGGGTCTCAGCATGTCTCTGAAGTCTGCAATTAGACGAGGTGGTTGGGAGAAGGCAGCATGGCATCCTAGGCAGGTTCCAGGAGGTGGTGTTGTCTCTGCTGGACTTGTGGGAGCACCTGTAGAATAATCACAACAGGGAAGCAGCACCCAGGCAGGGGGGATGTCTGCAAAGGGTGTGTGGTAAGCATTAGGCTACTTGGGAGCAAGCATGCCATGGTGTGCCATTCAGATCCTAGAAAGGGAAAGGTGTTTGAGGCATCTTTGAGTCTGTTTTTGGATGGCTGAGGAAGAGAAACATCATGTCAATTAAGTATGATAGGCAGCAACAGTTTGTCTGTAAAAGGAAATTAGTTGTTAATTAAGAGCTGAAAGATGGTTATCAGCATGTTGATTTAACCTGTGGAAGTAGATCTAGATGACTTTTGAACCTTGAAGAAGTCTTAAAAATTGAAAAAAAAATGTTGGACATATATGAGTTAGAGAGAAAAGGAGACATTTAAACAAAAAGGTGAAAATTTTTGGGTTGAAAAGCACGAACACTGTTGTTTTAGGTGTTCCTGTTGGGGAAAAAGGCATTAATGGCAGATTTGGAAGTAGTGGAGTAGGGGCCTGCTCTGTCATGTGGTGGCCGGGCTACCACATGGTGGCTGGGTGTTCTAGCAGAGAGGCTAAGGAATTCTCCATTTGTTTTTCTTAGGCATCCTAAATGTAGAGGAGAAAAAGAAGGCCAACCTTGAAGAAAAGCTCAAAGCAAGAAACATAGGTGTTTGATAGGAGAGTCGGAAGGAGTAAAAGACTGTGTAAAACTGAACCATGGTGGGGAGACATGTGGAAGCTGGAGTATAGCCAGCAGCTCCTGGGAGAAGTTCGAAGGAGGCGAGCAGTCTCTCATGGCTCACCCTGGTGATTTTAGTTGCGAGAAAGAAACTGAGGTACACAGGGGCGAAGGGAGCAGACTGAGTCTCAGACCCTCTGCTATCAGACAAGCCAGCTGGGCTATAGCTGGCCGCAAATGACCTAGAAGGTGAAGTGGGGAAGGGGGCAAGCAGGGAGCTGGCCCTGTTGCTTCAGGCAAGCCAGCTGGGCTGTAACCAGCCGGCTGCAAATGGCAAAGGAGTGGGGGAAGTCTACACTAGGCTAGCAGGCAGCCTGTGAAAGACTGACCCCTGGGGGAAAATCACTGGGGACTAGAGTTTAGAGCCAGTGCTCCTGAGAAGCTAGCAGGCAGAGTTCAGAAAGCTGACCCCTGGGGGAGGGACAGAGAGCAGAGAATAGGGAGTCACCGCCATCTTGTTAATTTGGAGAACACATGGGGAGAAAGAGAAAGAAAGCTACAATAGGAGGCAGCACGTGAAAAACTAAAGTAGGCACTCCTGAGAGCTCAAAACAAAAGGGGAATCTCTCAACCAAGGGAAAGAGTCCTAGAATGAGAGTCACCGGCAGGCACTGTGGCCTGAAAGACAGCTGTTCGCTGTGAAGGAGCCCACTCTGTGGAGCTGGAAGATGGGCAGAATGGAGGCTAGGGAGCTGCCGCCATCTTGCCCTTGAACTGCGTGGAGGAGAGGGAGACAGAGATAGACCTAGTATTTTGTGCCAGGAAGGAGCTAGAAGTAGCTAAGAGTCAGAGAGAAAATGCTGGCCTGAAACACATGGAGAGAGAGAGAGAGAGAGAGAGAGAGAGAGAGAGAGAGGGAGAGAGAGAGAGAGAGAGAGAGAGAGAGAGAGACAGAGAGACAGAGAGACAGAGAGGAGGGAGAGAGAGAGACAGAGAGAACCGCCTAGTCTGTGAGCTAGGCTGGAGTTACTCACGGTTCCATGGAGAGGTTCTTGGCGGGCACCAGCGAGGGGGGGGGGCAGGGGGAGTACTCTTGGAGCTGGCTTTGCCCACATCCTCTACCACCTGTAGAGAACGATGTAGGCCCATGTGTGGACACTCAAGGGCATGAGTCTCTGTTGTGTTGTGGGTCCATGCGTCTGCCAGTCTGCCACGATACAGTAGGCTGGGGTTGTAGCTCAGCATGGCAGGAGCACACGAGATCTCAGCTGAGTTTATTCCCTGCAACACCAGGCGAGCATGGCGGGGCCCCGCCTGGCATATAGAATTCTCAGTCTGGTTCCTCGGGGCTCTTGAATTGGGGATCCCTGGGCCAGAAGTTGGCCGGAAACTGACTGGTCTCAAGCCCTTGGACTCTCAGATCACTGAGAGGTCGCCGAAGGATCGAGATGGAGGCATGTGGGCGCACGATCGAACAACCCACAGGCGAGAAAAATCAGAGGGATTGGGGATCCCTGCACTCTGAGGCGGCCAGGGACCGACTGGTCTCAAGCCCTTGGGCTCTCAATCTTGTCAGAAGTCTGCTGATAGTATTTTTTAAGCTTATGGCTAACAGAAGTCCCAAAGTCTCTAACAGTTAACCCAAGATGGTTCCAGAAGACTTGGATACCGGATACCTAGAAGATACAGCCTAGATTGTATGTGATGATATAGTCACTAACAAACACAGTGGACTAAACTGGATGCCCTGAGTCAAGTGACTTGGCTAAACCAAGGTAAGTCATTTCTTATGTCATGCATATCCATTCCACAGAGAAAAAGCCCTGCATCTTCTATGCTTCGAAGCCAAACTGACTTCTCCCAAGAGATATGGAGACCACGGGAACTGTTGGCTAGTGGACTCTGTCACCTATTAAAATAATATATGACTGGTAGATTATTGTTTATTGTTTCTCAGACTTCTGACTACATTGACAGCTAAGATTCCCTGGGCCTCATTATCTGTTATCTCATTACCTAAACTCAGTTGCCATCAATTAAATGCTTCATATTTCCTTTTCTTACTATCTCACTGTCCTAATATTATCTGAGTTCCTATAAACTTGCCTAACTAATAAAACATTCTACTATACGATCCAACAAAGGCTCATCGTAAAGACTGCTCGTCTTGTTAACTCATGCTGTTATCTCTTTTGTAAACTTATAAGCTACAGGAAACCCACTCAGATCTACGTCTCATGGACCAAATAGACACCATCCAGATCTTGTCAAGTCCAGGCATATCCAAAACAGCTCCAGAGAAGCAACCTCCAGATGCTCCATCTTCTGTCACACACACAGTTGCTTCTACTGGACCTGTCCCTTCTGACCTATTCTCAGATGGCTCGTTGCATAGACCCTGGACAGCAGGAAACAGCCAAGTCTCCTAAGACCGGACAAACATCCTCCACACCCATTCTTCTAGGTTCCCCCTAAAGACATGTCACCCCCAATGCCAGCAGGAAGTAGCCAGATATCATGACGACCCTATTCCTGCTTCGCTGTCACCTCTTTCTAATTTTTTTCTTTTAATTAAACCAAAATGGGGGAATGTTAGTACTCTGTCTAAACTCCACCTCCACCGTTAGCTGGCAACACCCAGGTTTGCTCCTCCCCACAGTTACCTGGCAACAGCCAAGTAGGTGTGCCCACTATAA
Source organism: Grammomys surdaster (assembly GCF_004785775.1). Classification (NCBI taxonomy): domain Eukaryota; kingdom Metazoa; phylum Chordata; class Mammalia; order Rodentia; family Muridae; genus Grammomys; species Grammomys surdaster. The sequence continues at coordinate 3,771,780 of NW_021621192.1, forward strand.
AAGGGGCTGCTTGCCTCCTCCTCTCTCTCTCTCTTACTCTCTTACTCTCTTGCCTCTAGCTTCTCCTTGCCCTTCCTCCCTTCCCTTCCCCCCTCTCTCCATGTGGTCATGGCCAGCCTCCACTTCTCTCCTCTCTCTCTCCTCTTTCTCCACCTTCTTCTCCCGTTTCTCTCCCTACCTTTGCCTTCTGCCCTGAATAAACCCCCTCCCCTTTGGAACCATTTGGTCTGGTGTTGTCTGTTCCAAGCTGCACGGCGAAGTCTAACAAAGGTCATGTGCTACAATCACATCTAAACACAACATGGGCACTGTACTCTTGAACTCAAAGTGGCTGTTATTACTAAAATAAGACATGAACATGACTGATCCTGTTAGTGTCCTGCCATGGAGGGGAGAGTGGCTAGTGAGGATCCAACCCTCCCTGGGGCTTTAGACAATGGTTCATAGGGATTGTGAGATGTTTTCTTCAGTGACACAGCCACTAAGAAGGTGTCCATGTCATTGTAAATAACCCTTCCCAGGGCTCAGTAGTTAAAAGCATTGACTGCTTTTGCAGAGGACCTGGGTTCAATATCCAACACCCACAGGGTGGCTAATAATTATCGGTAACTCCAGTTCCAGGGGATCAGATGCTTTCTTTTTGGCATGGGGCATGCAAGATGCCATGCAGTTAACACATGCAAGCAAATTACATACAGCACAAACAAAAGGCTAAAAAACAAAAACAACAACAAAACAAAGCCATTTACCTTTTGTGAACAACCCATATGAAACTCACAGAGAAAAAGATCTGAAAACAGAAAGGAACCTTGTTAGTTAGGAAGACTGAAGGAGTCAAGAAGAATAGAAAAGGAACATGAGACTGAATAGGGTTTAACATGTGTAAAATACATGTCTAAGGCATGTATTTTACATGCTGTGAAGAGACACCATAACCAAGGCAAATCTTTTTTTAACTCAATATTTTATTTATTTATTTTTTAAATTTTTTTATTGGATGTTTTATTTACATTTCATATGTTGTCCCCTAACCCCATCCCCCACCCACCCAGGAACCCGCAATCCCCTCACCCCTCCTCCTTCTTCTCTGTGGATGTAACCTCTATCTACCCCCCCACTCCCACCTCCCCATGCTCAAAATTCCCACCCCCTGGGGCATCCAGCCTTCATGAGGTCAAGGTTCTCTTCTTCCACCTATGCCCAGCAGGGCCCTCCACTCTTACATATTCAGCTAAAGCCCAGGATCCCTCCCTAAGTGCTCCCAGGCTGGTGGTTTAGACCCTGGGAGCTGTGGTTGGTTGGTATTGTTGCTCTCCTCATGGTGCTGTGAATCCTTTCAGCTCCTTCAGTCTTCACTCTAACTCCTCTATTGAGAACACCATGATCAGTTCAATGGCTAGTTGTGAGCATCTGCCCCTGAATATGTCAGACTCTTGAAGACCTCTGAGGAGACATCCATATCAGGCTCTTATCAGCATGCACTTCCTGACTTCCACATCAGCATCTACCTTTGGTGACTACACATGGGATAGATACTCAGGTGGAGTGGTCTTGAGACAGCCCCTCCTTCAGTTTCTGTCCCTCACTTTGTCTCCATATTTGCTCCCTTGAGTATTTTGTTGCTCCTTCTAAAAAGGACCAAATCACCCCCACTTGGTCTTCCTTCTTTATGAGCTTCATGTGGCCTGTGAGTTGCATCTTGGGCATTTCAAGGTTCTGGGCTAATATCCAATAATCAGTGAGTGAATACCATGTGTCTTCTTTGTGATTGGCTTACCTCACTCAGGATGATAATTTCTAGTTCCATCCATTTAACTAGGAACCTCTCAAATTCATTGTTTTTAATAGCTGAGTAGTACTCCATTGTGTAAATATACCACATTTTTTGAATCCATTCCTCAGTTGAAGGACATCTGGGTTCTTTCCAGCTCCTGGCTATTATAAATAAGGCTGCTATGAACATATTTGAGCATATGTCCTTGTTATATGTTCGAGCATCTTCTGGGTATATGCCTAGGAGTGGTATAGCTGGATCCTCAGGTAATGCTATGTCCAATTTCTGAGGAACTGTCACACTGATTTCCAAAGTGGTTGCATCATCTTGCAGTCCGACCAACAATGGAGGAGTGTTCCTCTTTCTCCACACCCTCTCCAACATCTACTATCACCTGAGTTTTTAATCTTAGCCATTCTGATTGGTGTAAGGTGGAATCTCAGGGTTGTTTTGATTTGCATTTCCCTGACGACTAAGGATGCTGAACATTTCTTTAGGTGCTTCTCGGCCATTGAAAATTCTTTGTTAAGCTCTATACCCCATTTTTTAATAGGGTAATTGGGTTGTCTGGAGTCTAATTTCTTGAGTTCTTTGTATATATTGGATATTAGCCCTCTATCAGATACAGGATTAGTAAAAATCTTTTCCCAATTTGTTGGTTGTTGTTTTGTCCTATTGACAGTGTCCTTTGCCTTACAGAAACTTTGCAATTTTATGAAGTCCCATTTAACAATTCTCGATCTTAGAGCATATGCCATTGGAGTTCTGTTCAGGAACTTTTCCCCTGTGTCCAAGTATTCGAGGCTCTTCCCCACCTTCTCTTCTATTAGTTTCAGTGTATCTGGTTTTATGTGGAGGTCCTTTATCCACTTAGACTTGAGTTTTGTACAAGGGGATAAGAATGGATCAATTTTCATTCTTCTTCATGTTGTCCTCCAGTTGAACCAGCACCATTTGTTGAAAATGCTGTCTTTTTTCCATTGGACAGTTTTAGCTCCTTTGTCAAAGATCAAGTGACCATAGGAGTGTGGGTTCATTTCTGGGTCTTCAATTCTATTCCATTGATCTTCCTGCCTGTCTCTGTACCAATACCAGGTAGTTTTTATGACTATTGCTCTGTAGTAAAGCTTGAAGTCAGGGATGGTGATTCCTCCAGAAGTTCTTTTATTGTTGAGAATAGTTTTCGCTATCCTGGGTTTTTTGTTATTCCAAATGAATTTGAGAATTTCCTTTTCTAACTCTGTGAAGAATTGAGTTGGGATTTTAATGGGGATTGCATTGAATCTGTAGATTGCTTTTGGCAAGATGGCCATTTTTATTATATTAATCCTGCCAATCCATGAGCATGGGAGATCTTTCCATCTTCTGAGATCTTCTTCGATTTCTTTCTTCAGAGACTTGAAGTTCTTGTCATACAGGTCTTTCACTTGCTTGGTTAGATTCACACCAAGATATTTTATATTATTTGCAACTATTGTGAAAGGTGTCATTTCCCTAATTTCTTTTTCAGTCTTTTTATCTTTCGTGTAGAGGAAGGCTACTGATTTGTTTGAGCTGATTTTATAACCAGCCACTTTGCTGAAGTTGTTTATCAGGTTTAGGAGTTCTCTGGTGGAAGTTTGGGGGTCACTTAAGTATACTATCATATAATCTGCAAATAGCAATATTTTGACTTCTTCCTTTCCTATTTGTATCCCTTTGACTGCTTTTTGTTGTCTAATTGCTCTGGCTAGGACTTCCAGTACTATATTGAATAGGTAGGGGGAGAGTGGGCAGCCTTGTCTAGTCCCTGATCTTAGTGGGATTGCTTCAAGTTTCTCTCCATTTAGTTTGATGTTGGCTACTGGTTTGCTGTAAATTGCTTTTACTATGTTTAGGTAGGGGCCTTGAATTCCTGATCTTTCCAAGACTTTTATCATGAAGGGATGTTGAATTTTGTCAAATGCTTTCTCAGCATCTAGTGAGATGATCATGTGATTTTTTTCTTTGAGTTTGTTTATATAGTGGATTACATTGATGGATTTCCGAATATTGAACCATCCCTGCATTCCTGGGATAAAACCTACTTGATCATGATGGATGATTGTTTTGATGTGGTCTTGGATTTGGTTTGCTAGAATGTTGTTGAGTATTTTTGCATCGATGTTCATAAGGGAGATTGGTCTGAAGTTCTCTTCCTTTGTCGGGTCCTTGTGGGGTTTGGGTATGAGTGTAATTGTAGCTTCATAGAACGAATTGGGTAGTGTTTCTTCTGTTTCTATTTTGTGTAATAGTTTGAAGAGAATTGGTATTAGGTCTTCCTTGAAGGTCTGATAGAATTCAGCACTAAAACCATCTGGTCCTGGGCTTTTTTTAGTGGGGAGACTTTTAATGACTGCTGCTATTTCCTGAGGGGTTATGGGACTACTTAGATGGTTTATCTGCTCCTGGTTTAACTTTGGTACCTGGTATCTCTCTAGGAAATTGTCCATTTTATCCAGGTTTTCCAGTTTTGTTGAGTATAGGCCTTTGTAGTAGGATCTGATGAGTTTTTTAATTTCTTCAGTTTCTGTTGTTATGTCTCCCTTTTCAGTTCTGATTTTATTAATTTGGATACTGTCTCTGTGCCCTCTGGTTAATCTGGCTAACAGTTTATCTATCTTGCTGATTTTCTCAAAGAACCAGCTCCTGGTTTTATTGATATTTTGTATTGTTCTTTCTGTTTCTATTTGGTTGATTTCAGCCCTGAGTTTGATTATTTCCTGCCTTCTACTCCTCCTGGGTGTATTTGCTTCTTTTTGTTCTAGAGCTTTTAGTTGTGCAGTCAACTTGTTAGTGTGTGCTCTTTCCAGTTTCTTTTTGTAGGCACTTAGAGCTATGAGTTTTCCTCTTAGCACTGCCTTCATGGAGTCCCACAAGTTTTGGTATGATGTGTCCTCATTTTCATTGAATTCTAAAAAGTCTTTTATTTCTTTCTTTATTTCTTCCTTGACCAAGTCATCATTGAGTAGAGAGTTGTTCAGTTTCCATGTGCATGTGGGTTTTCCATTGGTTTTGTCATTATTAAAGACCAGTTTTAGTCCGTGGTGATCTGATAAGATGCATGGGATTATTTCAGTCTTTTTGTATCTGTAGAGGCCTGTTTTGTGACCAATTATATGGTCTATTTTGGAGAAGGTACCATGAGGTGCTGAGAAAAAGGTATATTCTTTTGTTTTAGGATGAAATATTCTATAGATGTCTGTTAAGTCCATTTGGTTCATAACTTCTGTTAATGTCAAAGTGTCTTGGTTTAGTTTCTGTTTCCATGATCTGTCCATTGCTGAGAGTGGGGTGTTGAAACCCCCCACTATTATTGTATGAGGTGTAATGTGTGTTTTGAGCTTTAGTAGAGTTTCTTTTATGTATGTAGGTGCCCTTGCATTTGGAGCATAGATGTTCAGAATTTAGAGTTCACCTTGGTAGATTTTTCCTTTGATGAGTATGAAGTGTCCTTCCTTATCTTTTTTGATTAATTTTGGATGAAAGCCGATTTTATTTGATATTAGAATGGCTACTCCAGGTTGTTTCTTGGGACCATTGGCTTGGAAAATTGTTTTCCATCCTTTTATTCTGAGGTAGTGTCTGTCTTTGTCACTGAGGTGTGTTTCCTGTATGCAACAAAATTCTGGGTCTTGTTTGTGTATCCAGTCTGATAGTCTGTGTCTTTTTATTGGGGAATTGAGACCATTGATGTTAAGAGATATTAAGGAAAAATGATTGTGGCTTCCTGTTATTTTTGTTATTAGAGGTAGAATTATGTTTGTATAGTTATCTTCTTTTGGGGTTGTTGGAAGATTACTTCCTTGCTTTTTCTAGGTTGTAGTCTCCCTCCTTGTGTTGGCGTTTTCCATCAATTATCCTTTGAAGTGCTGGGTTTGTGAGAAGATACTGTGCAAATTTGTTTTTGTCATGGAATATCTTGGTTTCATCATCTATAGTGATTGAGAGTTTTGCTGGGTATAGTAGTCTGGGCTGGCAATTGTGTTCTCTTAGGGTCTGTATGATGTCAGTCCAGGCTCTTCTAGCTTTTATAGTCTCTGGTGAGAAGTCTGGTGTAATTCTTATAGGTCTGCCTTTATATGTTACTTGACCTTTTTCCCTTACTGCTTTTAGTATTTTTTCTTTGTTTTGTGCATCTGATGTTTTGATTATTATGTGACAGGTGGTATTTCTTTTCTGGTCTATTCTATTTGGTGTTCTGTAGGCTTCTTGTATGTTTATGGGCATCTTGTTCTTTAGGTTAGGGAAGTTTTCCTCAATAATTTTGTTGAAGATATTTACTAGCCCTTTAAGTTGGGAATCTTCATTCTCATCTATACCTATTATCCTTAGGTTTGGTCTTCTCATTGTGTCCTGGATGTTTTGAGTTAGGAGTTTTTTTTGCATTTTGCATTTTCTTTGACAACTGTGTCAATATTTTCCACCGTATCTTCTACATTTGAGAGTCTCTCTTCTATCTCTTGTATTCGGTTGGTGATACTTGCATCTATGACTCCTGACCTCTTTCTTAGGTTTTCTATCTCCATGGTTGTCTCCTTTTGAACTTTCTTTATTGTTTCTATCTCCAGTTTCAGATCCTGAATGTTTTTGTTTAATTCCTTCTTTGTGTTTTCTTGCAGTTCTTTAAGGGATTTCTGTGATTCCTCTTTAAGGGCTTCTATCTGTTTACTTGTACTCTCCTGTATTTCTTTAAGGGAGTTACTTAATTCCTTCTTATAATCCTCTATCATCATCATGAGAAGTGATTTTAATTCTGAATCCTGCTTTTCAGGTGTGATGGGGTGTTCAGGGCTTGCTATATTGGGAGAACTGGGTACTGATGATGCCAAGAAACTTTGGTTTCTGTTGCTTATGTTCTTGCACTTGCCTTTCACCATCTGGTTAACTCTAGTGTTACCTGCCCTCACTGTGTAAGGCTGGAGTCTGTATTTCCAGTTATCTTGCTTGTGGCAGAGCTCCTCAGAGTCCAGATGTCTCTGTGGTCTTATGCTCCTAATCTCCTGGGTGGAAGAACTCCTGGGACTCAGGCCACCTCTTGGATCTGGAAATCCTTCTGCTCTGAGTGCAGTGGCTCCTCGGCTGCTCTGAGTGCAGTGGCTCCTCGATGACTCAGGATTCAGTATCTCCACAGGACAGGAGCAGACCAACTCTGTGTCTGCCCCAGCCCAAAGGACCAGGCAGGGGCAGAAGGGAAGTGGAATTCCGGAGGGGTGGGGTTTGGGTAGCTGCTGTGTCCTGAATGTCCCTGGATCCCAGATGTATCTCTGGGGCTTAGGGAGTAAGATGGAGTTCTTACCGGCTGCTCTGAGTGCAGGGTCTCTTCTAGGATGACTCAGGATTCAGTATCTCCACAGGACAGGAGCAGACCGATTCTGTGTCTGCCCCAGCCCAAAGGACCAGGCAGGGGCCAATATTTTATTTATTTACATTTCAGATGTTATCCTCTTTCCCCATTTCACCCTCCCCCTTTAACCCCCATCTCATCCCCCTCCTCCTTTTGGCTTTTATGCCATTTAAATTACATGCAAGTATTAAGATCAGTTCTAGGTTGAGGAACTAGCAATACAATAGATGTAAATAGTGAAGGAACAAGCTAGACAATAAACCCAGATAGTCAAAGAACACGCAGGAGGATAAACAGAGTCCCATGATCACTCCTGTGATCACTGTTTCTAAGGGCTTATCAGGATGATCAAAATATCTGAGCTAACTTCCCTGTCCTAGCCCAAAGTCATTTTCATGCCTGAAGCCTACTTCTTTGTTTTAGCTTAAGATTTAGTTTCCTGCCTGAAATTACCTCTTTGTTCTAGCCTAACATCAGATTCCTGTCTGCAGTCCATTTCCTTGTCCTTGGCCAATGTCAGATTCCTACCAACCAAGGCAACTCTTAAAAGAACAACATTTAATTGGGGCTGCCTTACAGGTCAAGGGAAAGCATGGAAGCAGCATCCAGTCTTCATGGTGCAGGAGAAGTTGAGATGTCTATATCTTCATCTGCAGGCCTCTAAGAGAAGACTGGCTTTCAGGCAGCTAAGTTAAAGGTCTTAAAGCCCAGGTCAATAGTGACACAGCTACTCCAACCAGGCCATACCACCAAATAGTGCCACTCCCTGGGCCAACAACATATAAATCATCATAATCCATTGTATACATCTATGAAAATATCACAGTGAAACCCACATTATATAGAATTAATATATGCTAATAAAAACAGAAGAAAATAAAGTTTTGAGAAATGATGATAGAGATTTTGGCTAGTTGTGATTTTTTAAAGTATTAAATAAGAATTAGAAAAAATGAGATCTTTACTATAATAACAAAAGACTAATATAATAAAGCTAATGTATGAACATACATATTAGCATACTTTAAGAGTACACACCCACACTGGGAGCTTGTGAGAGCTGGCCATTCACAGGAGAGTGTCTCCAGTCTGCTATGTCAGCATTGCTTGTGCCAGACATTGTGCAGAAATCTTCTGATAGAGGAAATAAGAACAACACAGAGTCTATTCTCCTGGGACCACCTGGTTTAGCCAGCTAAACAATGCCCATGATATAATACAACTATTAGTCCTTGGAGAAGAACATAAAGAGAAGGGCTCCTAGGATTTGGAGGAGACAGAAGGAGCGGTGGAGGGGAGGGTGGTATCCACACTACAAGGCACATGACAGAGTGCCTTTAGCTGTGTTCCCCTGCTTGTCCACAAGGGCAAGGCACATGGTAAAGCGTATAAATACCCAGGATTTCCTTTTAATAAAAGAGACTTGATCAGACCCTCTGTCTTGTCTCCATTCTTCGAGTCTCTTGCCCCTCCATCCCCACTCTCTCTCTCTCTTGCTAGACCCTGACCCGTGGACCAGAGCAGCAGCTCGGGCCCGGGCACATTGCTTTTCCTTTGGCAGTACAAAATCTAAATTGTAGAGAAGCCTAATATTTGTCAAAAATTATTGACCTCCTTCACCCAAATTCCACAAAATTCTTCAGGTATGCCACACACATGTCTAAACATCACTCACAGCCAGATTAAGATTCTGGTGCTCAGAACTAAACAACAAGGCAGCTGACTGATACTTGGACTGAGAAAAGAGAACATACATAGTCTGGTAAGAGCTGCTTACCTGAGAAAAGTCATGAGCTTCAAGCACCCCTGCTGCCTCCTAACTAGAGATAATCTACTACAGAATAGTCTGTTTAGGGGAGCCGGGATATCTCAAAAGAGATGAGAGGCTGACACTGAACTCCCCATTCTAGACCCTTTCTATGAAACATGTAGCTGTACAACAGACCATTACAATCACCAGACCTTGCTTTCATTTCTCTGAAAGTTACTCTGAGTGAGCTTGCTGTCATAATTGTGAAGTTTTTCCATAATTAATTCATAATCCTAACATGATGATCAAGTGACATCAAAATGTCCTGGCTTTGAGGACAGGAAGCTTGAAACAGTAAGACCATTAGAATGAGAAACATATGCTAGATAAGACAATATTAGTTATGAAAGTAATGCAGAATAAATGGGAAGCAAGCCCTTTTTATTCTCAAGTAAGATCAGTAGCATGTTTTTTTTTTCCCACAAGAGGAAGCCTGTTCAAATATTGAAGCATTTGGAAAACAGGCCACTTTAATCAAGTGTATTAAGCATCATTGTGTAAAGATGCCATGAGTCTTTGCAGTTATACATAGTGGGGCTCCTGCTTTATAAACTAGCTACAAATCTAAGAAAGAGGAAAGCTCTACTCTTCAAAGTACCTAAATGTTCACAACAGAGAATAGATATTTCACTGCAGTCTTGAACAGTCTGAAAAAGTATATCTTAATCAGAAACATGAATTTCAGCCTTGAAATATGGAAAGAACTCAAAGATGAGAGCTGATGAACACTCCAGATGAGGCACATAGCTAGAGTAAAATCAGGGGAGTAGAAAAATCAAGACGTATCTTACGAAAAATGAACAGGACAGCTTAACTCAAGCAGAAAGACTGTTGAGAGGGTAATTTGGAACAAGAAGTGAATGAGGTCAAGTACAGCAGTAAAGGCCTTGAATGCTAATGTTTGAGGGTGAGAGCCACCCCTACCAAAGGGGATGCAGTTCAGAGAAATCATCTGATAATATATACAAACTGATTCCAAAATGACAGGAAGGACAGATGGAGCTCCTGTGGAGGATATGGTCACCAACTTGTCCAACACAACTCAAGAGAGGCACCAAGTAGAAGGCAATAGACAAACCTTGAGAGGAGGGGCAGTAACAGGGCTGAGACCAGGATCCACTGAAGGCTTTCTGTGACTTTTTTGCCAGTCAGTATTCTCCACCCCAAGCTCCAAGGCATAGGCCCTCTCATACACACTGAACATTTGCCCAAAACCAAAATTTATCATAAATATTAATGTTTTCTTTCTAGCAAGTTTCAGAGCACTGGAGTTACCCCAATCTTCAACAATTTCCTTCTCAAACACAAAGCAGACCTGTTGATGAAAACTACTCAGTCCACACAGACTTTCCATAATTGATTTATCCTTACTTGAGAAAGACATTAAATTGGAAAATATTATTTATAAAACAGTAAAATAAACCAAGAAATGTGTGGCCCAAGGTGGGCCAACCATGCTCCAAAGGTAGCACCAGACATAGGTTAAATGCTCAGCACAAATTGGACTTGGTGGGTTCTTTTTTTTTTTTCATCTTTTTTTTTTTAAGGTTATAACTACATCGTTTCCCTCATTCCTTTTCTCTAAACCAGTGGTTCTTAATTTTTCTAATTCTTAGATCCTTCAATACAGTGGTGACTACAACCATAAAATTACTTTTATTACTACTTTGTAACTATAATTTTGATACAGTTATGAATTGTAATGTAAATATTTTTTAAATAAAAGTCTACCAAAGGGGTCATGACCCACAGGTTGAGAACTACTATTCTAAATATTTTCTTATATCACTCCTTTCTCTCTTTCAAATTCTTGACCTCTATTTTTCATTAATTGTTAAATATACATATTCCTAAATATATTAATACAATTTTTGCTCATCATTAATTGTATATATATATATATATATATATATTCCAAATTACATAAATACAACCTACTTAATCTGCATAATATTGCTTTTGAAGGAGAAGGGATTCTTTGTGTAGCCCTGGTTGTCCTAGAACTCGATCTATAGACCAGACTGACCTCAAACTCAAGAGATCTATCTGCCTTTACCTATTCTATTGTATGTATTCTTTATATTTCTTTCCCATCTGACTCAGATCAGTTATATAATTTGCATTGGGCAATGAGGTGTTAGCAAAAGAGATTTAGAAAGATCTAATTATCATAGGAATATATTGGGACAGCATACATGAGAAAATATTGCAGGAATATATGAGCACCACAGAGAGAGGAGAGCTGAGTCACTCCAGAGGGTATTAGCCCAGAACACCCTATATCTAGCCAGCCTCACCTATGTATTATCCCAGGGACAATCAACAGATAGTTTCTCTCAGCTGACCACAGACTCATAAGAAGTCTACCTAAGACAAGAACCATTCAGGCAACACATAGACTCAGGAGCAACAGATTTAAATGCTTAGGTCTATTTGTGTTCCTACAATTAAAGAATTGGTTGTATTTCATTATGTGGCAATAGATAAAAGAAACACAAAGTATGAATATTCTCAATATTTCAAGGGAGAGTTTTAAACCTAAAATGCTCAGAAAAATTATTAGTTGAGATCAAAAGGTGTAGTAGTTTGAATATGCTTGGCTCAAGGAATGGTACAATTAGGAGGTGTGGCCTTATTGGAGTGCGTGTGGCCTTTTTTGAGGAAGTCTGTCACTGTGGGGGTGAGCAATGAGACCCTCCTCCTAACCACATGGGAGCCAGTCTTCTCCTAGCAGCCATTAGATGAAGATGTACAACTTTCAACTCCTCCTGTGTCATGCCTGCCTGGACGCTGCAATGCTCCTACCTTGATAATGGATTGATCCCCTGAACCTGTACTGTAAGCTAGCCCCAGTTAAATGTAGTCCTCATAAGAGTTGCCTTGATCATGGTGTCTGATCACAGCAGTAAAACCCTCACTAAGACAAAAGGCAAGGAAAAAAACATTTCATAAACATAAGAGTGCACACTCATTTTTTTCTCATGGACCTCTTTCTTCACAAGAAATTACTTGAGAATGTTTTCTAGAGAAAATTGGTTCAAAACAAAGATGAAAAAGAACACTGGATTCAATGCAGAATCTTCCAGAATAGAAGCCATGCAGTAGGTCAAAGGTGATAGCAAGTGCATGTACACTATCACCTATGATAAACTAATATAAAGCACAGCTATGAAAAAGCTGCATGGAGTGCTCTGCACCCAGGCTAGACACCTCCTTGGTGGCACTTTCAGACAATAGTTAAAATAGGTGTATAGAAGTTAAAAGCCAATCCATAGCATTCTTTTGCTATTTATAACCATCTTTCTCCTAACCTAGTGGGATGGGGAGTACTGGTCGTTATAATTTTAACTCTATAGTTCTGCCAGTTCTATTCTCAACCTCACTCATTCATTGTGGCTTTGTCCAAAATCATGACATTTGGGAGAAAAACTACACAGTCTCAAAAGACTTATTTAAACCAAATTTTATCAAAACCAGAAGTATATAATCATTAATGCCTCAGTCCTACTTATAAGAGGGAACAAAATAATCATGAGAGGTAGAGGGTAGGCAGGACTTGGGAGGAAGAGAGAAGAGGGAGAAAAAAGAGGGGGCAGGATTAGGTGTGGGAGAAGACGGTGAGATGTACAGAGGGTCAGAAAATTGAACAGAGGTGTGTAGCAATGGAGAATGGGGAACTGGGGGTCATCACCAGAAAGTCCCAGACACCAGGAAAGCAAAAGGCTCTGAGGACCCCCGAGGATGACATTAGCTGAAATACCCAACAAAGGGGAAAGAGAACTTGTAGAGACCACATCCAGAGATTAGGCATGGCTCCTGGTTGAGGGATGGGGCCAACCACCTTTCTCAAGATGTTAACCTAGAATTGCTTCTCTCTAAAGGAAATACATGGACAAGGAATGGAGCAGAGACTGAAGGAAAGGCTTCAGAGACTGCCCCACTTGGAGATCCATCCCATACACAGCCACCAAACCCAGTCACTATTGCTGATGCCAAGAAGTGCTTGCTGAGAGGAGACTGATATGGATGTCTCCTGAGGGGCTCTGCCAGTGCCTTAACAATACAGATGCCAACAGCAAACCATCAGACTGAGCAGAGGGACCCTAATGGAGGAGTTAGGGGAAGGATTGAAGGAGCTGAAGGGGTTTGCAACCCCATAGGAAGAACAATATCAACCAACCAGATGCTTCAGAGCTCCCAGACTAAACCACCAACCAAAGAATACACATGGAGGGACCCATGGCTCCAGCTGCATATATAACAGAGAATGGCCATGTCCGACATCAAAGGGAGGGAAGGCTTGATGCCGCAACATAGGGGAATGCTAGGGTGGTGAGTAGGTGTAGGATCACCCTCATTGAGGCAGGGAGGAGGGGTGATGGGATAAGGGATTTTCTGAGAGGAAACTGGGAAGGGGGATAACATTTGAAATGTAAATAAACAAAATAACCAATAAAGATTATTAAAAATTATTACATCAAATAATATTGCTATAAAAAATATAAACATGTTCATTTTAATCTTAAAAGAAACTACATGTAGTTTTTACCTTGGCTATCCAGAGAGAAAGCAGACAAGTATAGTAAGATAATATTTAATGAAACATATGATCTCAAAGAATTACATATGTGGTGGCTTGAATAAGTCTGGCTTGTATAAATTCATATGTTTGAATCCTTGGCTCCTAGTTGGTAAAGTTGGGAAGGATTATGAGGCATTGGTAGAGGAAGTATGCCTTTGGTAGAATTTGAGTCTTCAAAGATCAACACAAGATCCAGTCTGTCTGTCTGTCTGTCTGTATGCATGTATGTATGTTTGTATGTATGCAAGCATGTCTCTGTCTCTCTCTGTCTCTATCTCTGTGTATCTCTCTCTATGACTGTTTCTCTGTCTCTCTCTGTCTCTCTCTGTCTCTCTCTGTCTCTCTCTCTCTCTCTCTCTCTCTCTCTCTCCTGCTGCTGTAAACATGGATACAGTGCTCTCAAGATGACAATGGACTAGAACTCTGAAACTGTAAGCAAGCCCACAACTGAATACTTTCTTCTATGAGTTGCCTCAGTCATGGTGTCTCTTCACAGCAATATAAGACAGCATATAAATACACGGTTTTTATTTCTTCTCACTTACAATATCAAATCTACAGCTGTCTTGCCAATCTAAGTTATACGATTTAAAAGCTGCCACGCACCTCCTCCACAGCTGTTGTTTCTCTTCTCTCCCGGAAGCCAGACATACTTAGAACCATTAGCAGCCTCAGCGTCTCACTCTTGTTTTCTCACTTCCAACTTATCTTCCCAATGTTTTAATTTGCTGGCATTTCATCACTCAATCAACTTGCCCTTGCAAATATGAAGGAAGACAGGAAAGTCTCTAAAACCAATGCATATTTTTCAGTACTCTCCCTATTTCAACTCATAGGCTACACTCAATAACTCTTTTCCCGTGTTTTCAAGATTCTCAGCCTTTCTGTTTCCCTTACAGAAACATTCTCATCTGACAGGTTCCTACTGGTATTTCTAAGTTGAGTACTACAAATCCAAATAGCCCCTGTACACAAGTTAACTCCTTCATACATATGATGGATGATAGGAAACTCCAAATTGATGTCATGACATTTGATTCTATTTTCTAAGTGTGTGTCAAGGCTTGGAAGGCAGATAAGTGCCAACTTTCTATTAAACAGGGAACAGAGATTTTAAGCTGTCAGCCTTCTTGCCATATGCATGTGCACACACACTCGGATAGAGATAGAGATAGAGAGAGAGATAGAGATAGAGAGATATGGATATGGATATGGATATAGATATGGATATAGATATATATAGAGAGAGAAACTAAAAAAGAAGCTATTTCTCTTCCTCTCTATAACCTTAGCTGAAAGATGTTCTAGCTAAAATATAAGAAGGTAAAATCATATTCATAAACAATATAAGGTAATATGGAGATGGCTTATAGTATAGTATAAAGGAAAAAACAAGTGAAGCTGTATCAAACATAAGAATTGTGCGCTAATATAAACAATATAACATCTCTCACAATAAATGTGTTCTGCTCTTATTTTTTAAATACATATTAAAAGCAAATCTTTGGAAAGAATATGTTTTGCTTGTTTAAAATAATAATCAAAATGCTTTTAGGAACAAAGCCTTTGACATCAATATTATGAAATCTCAAAATAGTTTTAAAAATCCAGTGGAAAACAGGAACTTTAAATCTCATCTCTGGGCAGGAAATATTTCAGCACCTACAGAAATTCCTGAAGTACTAATCAGAAATCTGATGATGTCGATGCCCCATGCAGCATTATAAAGGAGCAAACGGCCTGCCAGACCCTACTCTGACTTGTGTATTATGCAGGGTATTGGTGTGAGAAAAGTAACTCTTGCTTGAGCTGAATAACAAATCCTGACATCTTGGTAGTTCTACTCATAGGACAGCATGATTTCTTACTCCAACCTATACAATGCCAGTCAGGTAACTGTACAGTGAGCACAGCCCAGAGTCTTCAAGCTTGCAGATCCATAGCTAAAATTTCTTTACTTCTAACTATACAGGTAAACAAAACATGGAATAGATGTGGAGGCAGGAGCACATTAGTCTTGAACCAATCAGTCCTGATAAGTGTGTGTCGCCTGCCCACAAATATGTACCTTTTAGCTAGAATTAGTCAGATGGCCCAATAAAAACTGCAGCAGGGAAGAATACTAATAACTACAGAGAATATTTGGTTATGAATGTTGGTGACTCTTACAATACCTTTACATCTTCAAATAACATTGAACAAGAACATGCGATTTCTCATGATGGTACGAAAGCTAAAGGAGATTATAAAACACCAGTAGCAAAGGCTTATTTTTTTCCAAACGAATAACATACCCGAAAAATTTATGAGAATTGGACATGATGGATCGCTGGTGTGAAGTGGGGATAAGGATGAGATGAAATAGAATTGAAAGCATCAAATTACACCCCAAGCTGTCAGGCAGCTCTACCCACTGACCTCAGGTTCCCAGGGGTTCTGTACTGAGACATAAAACTGAGGTTCATAACATTGTGCCAACAGAAGTAAAAAGCTGCTGTGTTTGATTCATTCCACAAGCTCAGATTTATGTGGCTTACAATAAACTTCAAAGAGATGTGGGCCAGTGCCTGCTAACTGTCATATAAGCACAACTTTGTGTAAACACTAGTCTGGAACACCACCAACCTGTACAGCCCTCAGGCACATTCAACATTGCCACATAGCACAGGAATTTACATCTAAGCCTTTACAAGTGAGAAGGACTTTGTTCTACTTCAGCAGGATGGCCATGTTTCTACTTCAGACAGCAGTAGCTTTCTCCATGGGTTGCATGTCAGTATAGATTATTTAAGGGCACTGCAAGCTTCAGGGGGTGGGAGAGCATGCCTTATCATGTACATTATACTTAATATTGTGCTATGTATGCTTGCTCATCCCTTGGACAAATGTTGATGATTTACAAATCAAACAATGGGACATACATTGAAATGTGACTTTTGATACTATGTGTGCAAGAAACCATTTTACCAAAGTGGCCTTATTCCTGTCACTTGTTTTAAATGTAAGACGAGTTGGGTCCACGCCATATCTCTCCCACAGAGTATCTCCAAGAGATACTGAAGATAAAGTAATGCTTAGGCAAGCTGGATTGTTTGGACATTTGTAAAGCATACTTTGCTCTTCCAATTTACTAATGAGGGGAGAGAAGACAGAGGGAAAGATAAAAGAAACGGGAAAGGGGAGGGGGGACACAGGAAAGAGATGAGGACAGAAATCTGTTTTGAACTGTTGAAGGCACATTCTGTACTCTTTGGGTCTTGCATATTTGGTTTTGTTTCATGACTTTTTCTCTGTTACTTATGGTTTTATCATAAATGGAGGATAAGCCACAATGTTTACATTGGCTGACAAATAAACAGCTGTGACTTCACTCATTTTATATGTTAAGAAACAGAAGCTCTGAATAATCTATTTTGTCTGGCTCTTGTTTCCTTCCCAGCTTCTTCTACAGAAAAGAATGAGCCACCAGTTTAAGTCATCAAAAAATCTCCAAGAAGTTTCACACGTTTAAGAAGATTTGAACTAAAAATGGTCTCCTATGTGAGCTACATCAGCACATCCTTCAGTGACTCGACCTTGGTTGGGAATGTTTTGAAGTTGCTGTTTTAGAAAAAGAGGTGGCCCATCACTTCAACTCATCTTAGACACTCTGCTGCAGTAATTCAATGTAACATCCGATCACAGAGTATTGAATATGAATAAATTGCTAACAGTTTTGCTCTTAGAGTTTACTTTCTTTTGTTTTGTTCTTTCTAGAAATAAGTCAAAAAAATTTATGACTAAAGATTTAAAAACTAAATTTTATAACTATCATCTTGGCTTTATATTATATATTATATATTATATACTTATTTCATATGTATTATATGTTCTATTTAATAATACTATAGTAGTAGTAGTAGTAATAGTAATAATAATAATAATAATAATAATATAAGGCCATTTTCATGCAAGTATATAATTTACTTTGAGCATGTCCCCCAGACCACTGTACCCTCTCTTCTCACACCTTTCCACTGGTCCCCTTTGTTTATCACAGTTTCACTTTTCCTCTAAAGTCATCTGTGTGTGTGTGTGTGTGTGTGTGTGTGTGTGCATGTGTGTTGTGTGTGAGTGTGTGTGGTATGTGTGTTGTATGTTGTGTATGTGTATATGTGTTTATGTGTGTGTGGTATGTGTGTTGTGTGTTGTGTGTGTGTGTGGTATGTGTGTTGTGTGTTGTGTATGTGTATATGTGTTTGTGTGTGTGTGTGGTGTGTATGCGTATTGTGGGTGTAGGTGGTGTGTATGTGTGTCTGTATCATGTTTATGTATCTATCAAGTCTAGGATATACAATATGTGAGAGGAAATATGTGACATTTACCATTCTGAAAGTGACTTAATTCACATAATATGATTCTCTCCAGTTATATCCACTTTTCTGCAAATGCCATAGCTTTATTATTTTTTATAGCTGAAAAAAACTTCCATTTTATGTATACAGTACAGTTTTTATCTGTTCCACTATTGTTGAACACCTAAGTTGGTTCCAAAATGTAACTATTATGTAAGTACTACAATAAATATTCTCTTTATATTCAAATACTTTAATATACTTCAATAGTTTAATATTGACTTGGATTCTTTTCAGTAACAACCAAGAGTTGGTATAGTTAGGCCAGATGGTAGGCTTATTTGGAAGTCTGTTTGCTTGTTGAGGAGTCTTCATACTGACTTACAAAGATTACAAAAATATGGATTGGAAAACAGACAACTTTTTCAACAAATAGTACTAACAAAACCGAATAGGCACCCAGAGAAGAGTGAAGCTACATCCGTATCCCTATCTCTCACTCTCTAAAAATGAATTCCAAATGGATCACTGATGTAAGACCTGACAACTCTGAAACTGTTTGGGTGGAAAAGTAGAGGAAACACTTCAACATATTGGCATTTTCTGAATAAGATTCCACTTGCTTGGGAAATAAGGACCAAAAATTGACAAAATTATATTACTTTTATTACTATTATTATTATTATTTAATCTTTTTTACAGTTCAGTTATTATTCCCCTCCCACTCCTGGTTGGTCCTCTGACAGTTTTTCATCCAATTCCTCCTCCCTCCTCTCCAAGAGGATGTTCCCACCTCACCCCACCTCACCAGACCTCCCCACTCCCTTGGGAGTGGTGCATCTTCTCTCACTGAGGCCAAACCAGAAAGTCCTCTGCTATATATATGTCAAAGGTTCTCATAACAGTTGTTGTATGCTTCCTGGTTGGTGGCTCAGTATCTAGAGATCTCGGAGGTCCAGGTTAGTTGAGACTGCTGGTCTTCCTATGGAGTCTCCCTCCTCCTCAGCTTCTCCCAGCCTTTCCCTAATTCAACCAAAGGAGGTCCTCAGCTTCTGTCCATTTGTTGGGTATAAGTATCTGCATCTGACTCTTTCAGCTGCTTGTTGGACCTCTTGGAGGGTACCTATACTAGGCTTCTGTCTGAAAGCACACCATAACATCAGTAATAGTGTCAGGCCTTGGAGCCTCCCCTTGAGCTGGATCCCAACCTGGGCCAGTCACTGGACCTCCTTTCCCTCAGGAAAATACTGGGTCAGAGTTTTTGGCTCAGTATATACCCAAGACTGGTATGGCTCAGGCTCTAAGATCAAGAATTGATAAATAGGACCTCATGAAACTGAAAAGCTTCTGTAAGGCAAAGGAAATAATCAACAGGACAAATTGGCAACCTACAGATTGGGAAAAATCTTCACTAATACCTCATCCAATAGAGGGCTAATATCCAAAATGTATAAAGAACTCACCAAGCTAACCTCCAAAAACCAAGCAACCCAATCAAAAAATGGGGTACAGAACTAAACAGAGAATTCACAACAGAGGGATCTTGAATGGCAGAGAAGCACTTAAAGAAATGTTCAAAGTCCTTAGTGATCAGGAAAATGCAAATCACAATGGCCCTGGGATTCCACCTTACACCAATCAGAATGGCTAAGATCAAAAACTCAGGTGACAGCACATGTTGTCTAGAATGTGGAGAAGAAGGAACCTTCCTCCATTGCTAGTGGGACTGCAAACTGCTACAACCACTCTGGAAATCAATCTGAAGGTTCCTCTGAAAATTGGAAATAGATCTACCTGAAGACAAATGGGATTTTCAATGAAACCATCTCAACTTCAAATTCTGTCATTTCTCACAGACAAATGGCCTTACTACTGTTGCTCTTATGAAATAATGCAGTGACACTCAGAAAACTGTCTTTACAGTGATAAGCCTTTCACATGTACAGAGCAGAATTAATCTGATGCCTTGAAAACAGATAGGCTCAGCCCAATTACATCAATGTAGTCTGTAGTGTAAGTAACAGCTCTCTGTTCAGCCTCCTACATCAAACCCTGAGCCTGATGAGAGGGTGCCTCTCAGACACCACTGTGCCTGCTCATCAAATCTCTCCACCCTGACAAATGCTCAACTCACTTTTAAAAGTATT
Source organism: Grammomys surdaster (assembly GCF_004785775.1). Lineage (NCBI taxonomy): Eukaryota > Metazoa > Chordata > Mammalia > Rodentia > Muridae > Grammomys > Grammomys surdaster. Next base: position 3,791,792 of record NW_021621192.1, read on the forward strand.
CATGAATCAGGTTTTAGTTCAGTTCAAACACTCAAGAGTAGCAGAGCAAATGCCCACTATGTACTTGGGCTATTTATAGATTTTCCTTTCCAAATTCTTTTCAAACATCACTTACCCAACAAAATGACCTCCTTTTTGTGTTCTTGGCCTAAACTAATGTTAAAAATAGAAAAAGTCAAAAGAAGAGTCAATGTGGACTTAGGCCTTGCAAGGTGGAGTTCTATTTGCCTAGTGTACCACTGCTGAAAATCCTCTCCTATCTGGATGCCTTCAGTTTGCTACAGGTCTCCCAAGTGAACAAGGACTGGAATGAAAATTGCAAGCAGTAATATCCTGTGGAAGAAGTTGTGTGTGAAGAAATGGCTCTTCTGTGACATCATCACCCTATAGCTCCTGGGCACAGAGACATGGAAGCAGTTCTTTGTTTACCAAACATGGCAAGAACATACCAAGCAAAGTCATACCAAGTCCCGAGCAAACCCAGAACATTTCACTTACAAGGAAATTCATGTGGAGCCTGGAATTCGGGGATATGCATGTTATCTCTCAGGGCATGGCTTAACAAGAAACCAACAAGACAGATCAGTTGTTTGTATCCTGAGTTCTAAGGCCAAGATTTCCACCTGGGATATTCACGAGGGTGTTATGACCTGGGTAAGCCCAGAACAGCCCACCTACATCAGGATGTTGACAACCCTCCCTGAGATGCAGATTGTGATCACTGTAGACGTACAGGAAACTATCAAACGCTGGGACTGTCACAACAGGGAAGCTCTGGCGACTAACAAGCTGTTTGTTCGCTGTCAATCACTGAAAGCTGTCTTTACAAATGATGGCCCGATTATCTTGGCAGGTGATACCGAGGGTAATCTCTACATCTTTAGGATTCCCGACTTACACCTCATTTCCAAAGTCCATGTATTCCAATTCGGTATTGATGAACTCTACTGCTCGCCTCAGAAGAAATGGGTCTTTCTGAGTAAGAAACACTCACATATCTTGCCAAAGGCATATTTCATAAGCAGCTTACTGAGGACATCAGAATTCTCCGTCCCTGTGTCTACCAGTCTCTCATTCTCCTTATGCAAAAGAGCCTTCTGGACCCCAAGAAGGGAAGACAGGATAACCCTGATGGCCAAACATGGCCCCAAACTAGTCACAAAATTTGCCACATTTGATATGAAGATGGAAGAGATTGGGAATCAAATAATTGTTAAAGGACATTTGGTAGCAAGTTTTGTGTTCCAAGGTTTCCAAGACAGCCCAGAATGGTTCGGAGTCAGTGATAAGAACGTGATTGTCTATTCAACTGTATCCTCTCTCTTGCTCTTTAGCATGGAGGGCTGCCATCTGCAAGATTTCAGTACAACCCAGAAGAGATCTTGAGTCTATGGTTGGACCCTGTTTATGTTGTTGTCACCTTTATTGACGGCTCTTTGGAGATGTACGCATGGGAGGAGAGAAGCCTGCTGCTCAGGAGGTGTTATTGGCTGCCAAACAGAAGACGTTGGGCAGTGCCATGGTAAGCTCTGGTTCTTAACTCAAACTAGACATTTATTTTTAAACGTTTCTGGTAATGGAGAGACGGCTCAGCAGTTAAGAGTACTGGCTGCTGTTCCAGAGGACTTGGGTTCAATCTCCAGCATCCACAGGGCAGCTCACAAGTGTCTGAAACTCCAGTTCCAGGAGATCTGACTCACACCTTCACACCAATACATTTAAAGTTAAATTAAACATATTAAAAAGTTCTGCATAAAAAAAAATAGAAAAAGTGATTATCTCCAATAAACCATAAGCCATGAATTCTTAGCCACATCAAGCAAACTAAGAGGAGACATCACTTCTTTTAAAGACATTACAACATTTCTATAAATTATTTTCCCTTAAAAAGAGAACTACTAATACATGCCAAGCTTCCCAAAATGCTTTCAGTGTTAAAAACCCCACTCTCACTTGCAACCTAAATTTAGTATCTACATGTCAGTCCTTCCCTTTTACTTTCTCCTACTCCTTTTCCTGTCGCTAACTTTCTGAAAAAGCACAGAGCTCCTGTTTGGAAATTTATGCTAAAGGCACAAAACACAGTGAGCCAAGGACATAATAAAAAGAAGACAAAAGTGAACGGAGAATGCTGAGTGAGCTGAGTTTGTGTGCTGCAGACATTTAAAAGGAGAAAAAATAGAAAAAACCTAGCACATCATGCCATTTAAGATGACACAAACGTACAAACACTCACCATACACACACACATCACACACACCACACACCACACACCACACACTACACCATACATACATACACACCACACACCACACCACACATATACACCACACATACACACACACACACCACACATACACACACCACACAACACACCATACATACACACACACCACACACCACACACCACACACATGCACACACACATACACACACACACACACACACACACACACAACTTTAGAGACATGAAACTACAGCAAACAAAGTGAACCAATGGGAAGGTGTGAGAAAAGAGCGTACAGTTGTCTGGGGGACATGCTCAAAAGTATGTTATATACTTGCATAAAAATGGCCTTATATTACTATTGTTACTATTAATATAGTATTATTAAATAAGTATAACATATAACACACATATATTTTTCACATATATATGTTTCACAAACACATATTTTTGACAAGATTCTCAAATGAGGAGGTTTCCATATGACCCAGCAAATAACCCTTAGTGTTGTCACTCCCTTTATTTCCTGTCTAACTCACCTCTTCTCTTCCTTTCTGTTTAATCTTCCTGTTCCAGTCTCCACATCCCTAGTCTCTCCAAAACTATACAACAGGAGAAACAATATCCAAACTAGATATATTTTACCACCAAGAGAAACTTCCAGCAACAGGAATGGGTTACACCTAATTGAGTAATTGCCCAAAAGGTCCCATGGAAACATCTGCAAAATTCATACTATTGCCAAGACTATAGCTTGCTTTCCAACAAATTAGTGGTAAGTACCTATTGCTGAAGACAACACATATCTCATTAAACACAGAGGAGTCAAGCTGATGCCCTTCAAGAGTCTTCAGCTAGTGTTTATGATACTGGAAAGTATTGTTCATGCTACCAGTGGAGAAAGGCAACTACCAATTCAGCTACTTACACTGCAATCTATAAAAATGAGCTCACTCCAGGATATGTCAGTGCAATAGTGGCATAAAGACTGTGAGAATAATCAGCTAGTATCTGATTGGATTTAAAGCCTGATCCATGAAATGGAACCCATTCCTGACCTGGCTCATATGGCCAAGAGCCTGAGACTGAATAGGCCATGGTCCTGGGAGAAAACCAAATACTCTTTTCCTTCTAAAGGAACATAGCAATCAAATGACTCCTAATGACATTCTGCTACACCCATAGATAAGTGCATCACTCAGTCATTATCAGAGAAGCTTCCTCTTACAATAGACAGGAACTAATACAAAGACCTACAACTAGACAATGTGTACAGTGAGAGACTTTGGAACACTCAGTCTTAAGTGGGATGTCTTCATCAAATCCCTCCTCTACAGGGCTCAGGGAACCCTGTGGAAGAGGATAGAAAGACAGTAGAATAGCCAGATGGGATGGAGGACACAAGTCTAATGCATGTATGAACACTGTGGCAGATAAACAGATTCAATCCAGATGGGGTCTGAAAGAGAGATTCGACATGAGCTTCCATCCCTAAACAAGGACCTATTTCCAAATGACAACTGGTTGCAAAAGAAAAACTGGTTTTCTCTAAAGGAGTCTCACCAGGAACATGTAAATCACAGTTAAGAGAAGACCTCATGCCCAGTTAATAGATGGCCAACACACAATAAAGAGAATAGCATTTTTGTAGATATTTTTGTTACACTATGCTTTGTTTGAGCATTTTTAATCTTACTCTTAACAAATTTTTTGCTTGTGTATTATGTTTTATGATGTGTTTTTATGATCTCTCTCTCTCTCTTATTCTCTCTCTCTCTCTCTCTCTCTCTCTCTCGTGTGTGTGTGTGTGTGTGTGTGTGTGTGTGTGTGAGTGTGTGTGTTTAATTATGGCTTGTTTGAGATTTTTGTTTTATTTGCCTTTTGTGTTGCTAAAGAGGGATAGAAAAAAGGCTTGGAACTGGATGTGTAGAGAAGATCTGAAAGGGGATGAGGGTAGGAAAATATGGTTAGAATATAGTATGAAAAATTGCTTTCAATAAAAAAATAAAGAAAATGAGACTGAAGTAGATCTTAGCCGCGAGCCTGTAATTTCATCTGCTCTGGAGGCTGAAGCAGGGGATCACGAGTTCAGAACCAGGCCAGACTTCAGAGTAAATGAGTGTGCTGTCACTTGATTTCTTTTTGCCTCCCCTTTCCCTTCTCCTTACCTCTTCTTCCTTCTGAACAGTCTGATTCTGCTTTTGTTTCACAGATATGTGATCAACATCAGGTAATATTATGTGATGGAATCATACATATAAACAAACAGGACAGACTGAAATATTTAGCTTCATCATATGGGAGAAAATGTGTAGCATTTTGTTCCTCGTTTTCTTTGTTTGGTTGTTTGGTTTGGGTTTTGCTTGCTTGTTTTATCTCCTTCAGAATTAAATCAACATATCTTCTGGTCTCTTCTTCATAGTTAGTTGGTACGGGCATGGTAATGAAGGGGGAGGTATGTTCTCTCCCTGCTTTGTCCAACATGTAAATAATTCCATTTTCCCTTATCAATTTCTATCTGCTAATTCCTTTTGGAATCCAAGGAAATTAAGGCATTGGCTTATGGATCTAAATATCCAGTTAATAGTGTACAGTTTATAACTGGTTGTAAAAGGTTCCCTAAAGATAGCCTTACCTCAAACTCTAGAACTCCTGGGTAGGCAAGGAGTTGGGCATTTTTAAAAGACTAATGTCTCAGCAAGCCTGCCACTAACACTCTCAAGCAAGCTAACAGTCTCAAAAGCCTGTCCCTGCTTAGTCAAAATAAACCAAAAGAGTAGTGTAGGGCTATAGACTGGCCACTTTAAGGATAAGCTAGTGACCATAAATACAATTATCTATGCCTTTCTGGTCCAAGGCTAACAACAGCTAAAACTGCGTGGATAAAGATGGAACAGAAACTGAGGGAACAGGCCACCAATGGTTGGTCCAACTTGAGATCCATCCCATTTAAGAGAACCAACCACTGATACTATTAATGATACTCTGCTATGCTTGCTACGCTGCTGGCTTTGAAGACAGAAGAAAGGATCACACAACAAGGAATGCAAGGATGCCACTTCAAAAGCAGGAAAAGTCAAGAAAGCAGGTTCTTCCCTGGAGCCTCCAGAGAAAGCACAGCCAGTACTGTGATGTCCATGTAATAAAATGAATTCAGAATTCTGAGCATTCAGAGCTATAAGCTATACATTAAAACAAAAGTATATTGCCTATGCTACAAGGTTGCTGGAATTTGTTAAAACAGCCACAGGAAACTAATGCAAAGAGCAGATTTAATTAATCTCTTCTTGGTGACAAATCACAATCTGTACTGAAGTCACCTCTGACACAGCACTCTGAGTGATTCTGAGATGTTTTTCAGTTGAGAATCATGGTATTTTGTGAATCTTCTCACATTTAATTTGGTGTAATAAAATTGATTAATTTTAATGTGATCTTCTCACATTTAATTTGGTGTAATAAGATTTGTGTAATAAAATGTAGGAGTACATCACTATTTGAAATTTTAAACAGTTAAGTGGAAAAACTATAGACCTTATTCTCAGAAATATAAACTTTTAAAAATATGGATTAGCCAACTAGCCAACTCAGGCTAGAAAGTTCATGAGCATTTCATGACACAGATAAAAAATGAAAGTACCCATGTTCCAGGAACCATAAAAGCACAATGACAAAATTCTAACAGGAAAAAAATGCAAGTTAAACCCAGAAAGGAAATCCCAGAAAACCAATATCATATGGAAAGAGTTTTGGAAAGAGACTTTGCATTCAGTTATATGACTCTTTTCTAAATGGCTTAACCACAACTCAACAACTATAAGAATCAAATTTAAAATGAGAAAATGAATTGAATCCTTCTCTAAATATTTACTAATGCTGATGAGTATATGACAAGATACTCAGCATTGGTAATTAATTAAATACAAGCCAAAACCAGAAGAAATACTACTTTTCTATCAAAAGATTATTGTAAGTTTCTTTCCATAAAAGACAACAAAATGTTGAAGAGAAATTAGAATGCTTGTGAATTACAATAGGATGCAAATTTGGACAACAGATATGGAAAGAATGTGATATATCTTCAAAATGATGTCAAGAGACATAGAAAGAACCATCTAAGTATTTAACTATCCTCCTTCGGAGTACATGCACACACACGCACATGTGCATATATACACACATGCATCCACATGCATACTTGCACACTGAAAGCAAAGATTTGATCAGATAGTTGTCTGGTTACCTGTGCTCATTGAAGTATTATTCACAGTGACTAAAAGTCAAAAATGACTTAAATATTTATTAATGAATGAGTACTATACCAGTAAAATGTGACAAATATGTGAGATTATTATTGAGATTTAAAAATAAAATTCTGTTACATGCTGTAAATGTATGATGCTGAGTGAAATAAATCAGACATGGAAGGGAAAGTTACATTGTTCCACTTGCTTGTGGCTCCTATAACAGTCACATGCCTAGACATACCCAAAACACAGCATGTGTCATTGTACTCGGCATTACTGATGTTTGGAAGATAGTGATGTTTTTTCTTTTTTTTTAGAAACTGAAAGTCTTTAGAAACTCTACACCAAGCAGATTCCTTGCCACCATTTTTCCCAAGGGCATGACTTCATTTTATGTGCCCATGTCCCATGAACCTGGAGGGATCATAACCCTAGGCTAGAGAATAAAGACACGGACAGGAGGAATAGCATAGGAAAGATAAACAAAGTTAATCAGAGGTCACCCTGTTGAACAAAAGCTGGGAGATGAAGTAGAAATGTTTTAGTTTCAACTCAATACTTTGCTTATAAAGACAAAATTATTTTAATAAGAGGAGGTTTGCTAACTCTAGCAAGGAAAAAAAAAAGTCTTCACAGGATTCACTAACCGCCCGTTTCCTTCCTACCCACCACACCTTTTAACTTTGAAACTGATTCCCACAGAAATCACCAATGTTATTAATGAGCCTGTCAACTTTTCCGGAAAACAATCACATTACAATGTAAACTGATTCAGACAAATTAAATCCAGCTGTATGCTAAAAGAATGATATAGTTGGTTTTATCCCAGAAATGCAAGAAGTATTTCATTAAAGAATTATTACTATATCGCATTAGTTGATCAAAGGAAAAACAATCACCATCTAATTCATGAAATCATTGTTGCCTTTAATAAATCTCAGGAAATGAATAGCACCTTTTGTGACAGGGATTTTGTTGGAATGAGCATTCATCAGAGGATTGCATGTGAGCCTGGCCAGATGTTTAGCAGCCAGACTATACTACCCAGCTCTCATGTAGCCAGTTATACAACCAGGAGATGCTGTGGACAAGATCTGCAACACAACATCCAAACAACTTCCAAGACAGTTAAGCAAACAGTGTCTCTCAAGATGTAATTGGGCAAAGGGCAATGTTCTCAGTCCTAGCTGCACATGACAGTCACCTGCAGGACATTCAAGATGCTGACACAACCCGTTTCAGAGACATTTAATTCACCTGAAGTTAGACTTGAGTGTTTTTTATTTAAATTTATGTTAACTAATTCATACAAATAAAAACTGTACATCTTCATGGAGGACCATGTGATGTTTCAATACATGTATATGCTGTGTGATGCTTGAAGCAGGTTAAATATGTGTCTCCTCAAACATTTATCATTTAATAGTGTAAACATTTGAAGGAATTTTAAAATATATGGTATAGTGTCATTATTGGTAGAAATGCTAATGTTTAAAGGCATCTCATAATTCCTTACTCTGATCTAACTATGGCTCAGTACTCAGATCACCTTCTTGTAGCCACTTGCCATTCTTCTTCAGTAGTCACTATTCTTTCCCTTGATTTCTGTGATGGTCATATTTTTAAAATTCTAACCACAAATGAGATCATGAGGTACTTGTCTTTCTGTGCCTGGCTCACTCTACTTGAAATAATCCTGTCCCAAAAGACAGGACTTCATTGCCTCTATGGATGAATAGTATTTTATCAGTTATTTGTGTATATTTTATCATTGTATTTTATAGCATATATTTGTACATATAAATGATTGTATATTCTTTATCACAGTATATTTTCTTTGTCCAATTATCAGCTGACAAGGACACTAAGGTTGTTTAAAACATCACCTGTTGTGACTGTCACTACAGCTGATATTCTGACTTCATTTGTTTGCCACTGTGTGTCTTCTTTTAGAAAATTTCAACTGCCTGTTTTTTAAAATATTGCTTTTAAGGTTGCTTGGAGGTTTTTAATCCTCTATATATTTGGGGCACTAACTCTATATAGGAAGTGTAGTTTGAAAATACTTCCTTCCACTGTCCCTTCTTCTGTCTTTGGTCTTTTGTCTATCGACTTCTGGTTTATTGTACTGAAGGCAGAAAAGATATTCAAATGGTGGCGGTGTTCTGTGAGTTGCTGAGACCAACTTCATGACTTTTTGTTTGATCTCTCCTGAAGAATGTTCCCTGTGGCACTGAGGAGGGTGTGTTGTTCTACTTGCTGGGTGTACTATTCTGTAGCTATCTGCTAGATCTATTTAATCTAGGACCAACTTAACACTAACAACTTCTTCAGCTTCTAGGTAGATAGTATTTCATCATAAAACCAAAAGGATATGATTTATTCCCTATCAGTAACAAATCTACATCATGAGCTTGAAAACAGATTTGCTTCCTCTCATAAAAACATGTGACCTTCTCACCTCAACCACCTGACTCAGTAATTCTGGAAGCAAAGAATGAGCTTCTATCCAGCATTTCTGCTTTTTTGGTTACGTATTTCTTCAAAAATATTCTTTTAGACTTCCTCCCGTCTAAAACACCCCTACATGTCAATCTCTCTGCCTTGCCATAACTTCATACCTTTATATTTTTAAAGGTGTTGTTTGTTCTCTTTAATGAAAGAGGGCAAAGCAGTAACTTACAAGCTAATGCATGCCATGTTTATATTTCTGAAGCCATGAATGAAAGGCAAGATCAAACAAGACAAAGGATGCTCATTCACATTGGCAAGAGAGCCCCTGAGTTGTTTTTCCAAGTTAATATATTGGCCCAGTCAAAATAAAATAAAAGTCTACCATGGAAGCAAGGATCTTTTGGCTGTACCCCAAAGGCTTCATATATGAGCACAAAACGTCTTTATGTTGTGAACACAAACAGTTCAGCTTCTCTTCTACAGAGAAAGTCATCTCTGAAGTCTGGTGTTTTCTCTAATGAAAGTAATGGGGTTTAAGTACCAAAGTCTCATCACAAATACCTTAAGCTGCACTTACGTCATACTGCACACTTTGGTCAATATAATTACGTTCAAAATCTCATTTAAATATTTTGCTATGCTGATTCTATTGATACTAGACACTGAGGGTGGAAGATGAGGGGAATCACTTAGTCAGTCATGAAGACCTAAGTTTAAATGTTCAGTACCCACAGAAAATGCCAGGCACGGTGGTACTGCAGTCCTAGAACTAGGTGGTAGGCCTGCAGTCCTAGAACTGGAAAGAGGGAACAGATAAAGCCCTAAGAGATTCCTGGCAAGCTATTCCTGCCAAATCAATAATTTCCAGGTTCAGAGGTAAACCTGGTCTCAATATAATATGGACTTGTTAGTGCTCCAGAAGCAAGTTAGTCCAAGCCACCACCCCACTCAAGCCTATCTCTGATCACAGCTCCTATACCTGATTTGCCTGGTATTAGAAAACTCACAGGAAAGCCTTATCATTAGAATGTATAAAATATAGATATGAGATAGAAATATCAGGACTTGAAGAGAAAAAAGAATTGCACCATCCAAGAATATGTAACATAGTGTATATGTAACATAGTTTATATATAAATTTAATATAATTTTTATATAGCTATAGAATTAAACACAGGAAAGTACATTTGACAATTTGGAGGCACTGTAAAAGGACCAAATATTCAAATCATAGGCATCCATGAAAGAGAAGATCCTCATGTCAAAATCATGACTATTTTTTAAAAACAAAATCCATTGGGAAATGGAAATTGGAAATAAAAATGACTAAGAGCTGAGTAAACAACAATTTTAGATGGAAAAAATATTAGGAATTCTATTGAATTCCATAAAATTGCTGTAAAGAGAAGAAATGAGAACATCTACACTATATTCTTGGGATACATTAAAAGTGTAAATTCTTCTAAAATGTAAATGTAAAATTGATACGATTTTAGTCAGTGACAACATAATATCACACGATTATACTTACTCAGCTTTTATAGACTCTAATGTTCTATTTTGTGCTTACATTTCACGTATTGGTTATATTCCTAAGATGCATTCCTTTCATTTCTTTGTTTACTTTTCAAAAAATGTCCATGTGGGGAAAGGGTATACTACAATCTCAAATTCCCAGGCATCACCCTGTCCCTTCTGTGTGGTTCGCATCTATCACAAAACTCTCTTACGCACTAAGAAAAACTGAGGAGAATAGTCTACTCTGCCTTGGTTAATAGGAGATGGAGCATGACAGAGGGGGCGACTGAAGTGACAGAAAAATTATTTCCCTAAAGTTTCTGAAGGTCGCCCTACTCCCTATCATGAAGGCTCCCACATTTTCATGGTAAATGTTCACAGTAAATAAGCAATCTTAACCTTTTCCATGCATTGTACACCCTTCATTGACAATAAGGAATATCTTATTGAATTAGGTGGAGTTCAACGAACTCTGCAGAAGATGGGGAGGAAGGTAGATGGGTCAAAGACACCAGGAGACTATTACCAGATAGTCAACTAAGCAGGCTCATAGGAGCTCACAGAGACTAAAGCAGCAATGCTAGGGTCTGTGCTAGGTCCTCTACATATATGTTATGGTTCTTAGTTTGGTGTTTTTGTGAGATTCCTGACAGTAGGGGTGGAGATATTTTTGACTCTTTTGCCTGCTCTTGGGATGCTTTTCCTCCTACTGGGTAGCCTCATCCAGCCTTGATCTGAGGCGTTGTGCCTAGTCTTACTGTATCTTGTTATGCCATGTTTTGTTGGTATCATCGGGAGACCTGCTTTTTCCTAAAGAGAGATGGAGGAGCAGTGGATCTGGCAGAGAGAGGAATCAAGTAGAGGACTGGGAGGAATGGAGAGAGGGGAGGCTGCAGTCAGGAAGTGTTGCATGAAAGAAGAATGAAAATTTCAGAGATGGAGAAGGGAAAGAAAAGAGGAAGAAAAGGAAAAGAAGGAAGAGGAGGAGGAAGAAGAGGAGGAGGAGGAGGAGGAGGAGGAGGAGGAGGAGGAGGAGGAGGAGGAGGAGGAGGCAGTCCTGTTCAAATGGCTGTTCTCATTCCTATCTTTCCCCTTTGGGTCACAATTGTTTTGCAGTGTGACATGATGTGGGGGTATCCCATTTCTTTTAAGTATGCAACTTAAATAAAAGTTAGCTAATGGAATGCATGGATATTTGTCGGCCTGATCGAACCCAGAGCTGTTTACAAAAACTGAAGCTCTCAGTGATCTTTTACTGACTTCACAGCCAACAGCAGGTCACTTTGACCACAGTTACTGGAGACTAGGTCTGAACTCACAATGCCAACACACACACTTTTACTCTTAGTTAAGCTCTATTTCCCATCATGAAAACCGTGCTGACAGGGAAGCTGGATGGGTGAAATGGGGGTGGATGTGATCATATTTCATTGTAAACATGTCTAAAACTCTGAAAATAAAGAATAACTACACTTAAAAAGAAGATACAGAATGCAGAAAGCACAACAAAACAGACAGGGTGAATACATAAAGCCAGACAACTGTTTTGAGTATTACTTTCACGTACTTGTGAAATGTTTATTTTTAGAAAAACTTGAAATTGTATCCAATAATTTCTCTTTCCCTCCCCACTTCTCTTCTCTTCCCTTCCCTCCTTTTCACTTGCCTTATTCTTTTAGTTGACAAATAAAAATTGAATATGTGTAAACATATATATTGTAGATAGCATGATGAAGATAATATCCCATCATTTCACATGCGGTTTTTTCTGATGAGAGCATATAAAATCTGCTCTTGAACAACACACTCTGTGGTCAGAGATTGCAGAGGTTCTGACTAAGCAAAAGTTGACTCACAATAGGATGCCTGGGTGCACAGAAAGCCATAACATGTGACAGAGCTGGTGACAGAATGAAGCTAACCTCGATTGGGACCCCAGGTGCAAGGGGACACACAATGACACCTGGTGACAGAGGCAGGTGATGGCCATGGGTGTGTTGACCCTTTAATGTGACTATTATTACAGACTGGGGACATTATTTCTACAGAGGAAAAATGACACCCTGATCCTGTTGTGATGTAGCTATCTTCTGAAGATTGCAAATACCTCCACGGAGAGAAGAAAGATAACCTGAAAAATGAGGGAGGAGAAAGAAAGAAAACCAAGAAACTAAAGGTACAAAATTCCTAGCACAGAAACAAAACAACAACAACAACAGCAGCAGCAGCAGCAGTAAAAACCTGAAAAACCAAGACATCATGTCTTCTCCAAAAATTACCAAGACAATAGGAAGGACCGCCACTTAAGAATAATCACAGGAGCTTCCAGACAGGATGTTGTCTCTGCAGTTTTAAAATATTCAGCACATTGTTTTCCATAATTGCCATGCTGTGTAACAGATTCCCTGAATTCATTTTCTATTTTATAAACTTTTACCAAGATCTCACCATCTACTCCACTCCCTCGCTCCATTCAAATTTGGGGGAGGGTGATATTTTAACATTACACCAAAAAAAGTGAAATAATGATTTCTCAAAAGAAGAAAATATCTATGTTTCATTTAAAATTTTTCATTACAGTAAAACTTGGGGTTAGGGCTTTATGGGAGCCACGTGTGGTACACACACCTGTAATCTCAGCACATGGGAAGCTATAGTGGGAGAAAAGCAAGTTTGATGCCAGCCTAGAGTACATAATAAGCTTGGTCCAAAGACTGGGATTGTCTCAAATATAGCTTTGCAGAAAAACAATTGCAATTAATTTGCTGTGTCTATCATTGCAACTTTCTAAAACCACAGATTCCACACTCCCCCATATGTTCTTGTTTTAATTATGGAGTGATGGGAGGAGATAATTTTAGCAGCTTCAAGGATTTCTGTTGAAATTTCCATGGAAATTCAGCCACCTCCAGCTAGATAGTAGCCAGACAGACACCTGAATCTGTCCAATCAACAACTTCAGTCCTTCATTTCTAAACCCATAACACATTCCAGCTCATTGATGGTAGTATTGATTTTGCTTGTCACACACAAACAGCACCAGCGGATACCATTAAAAAGTATGGTACAAAGCATCTGCGTTGGAAATAGCCACTCTTGCCCAGGCAACACTTCTATTTCCTGTCTTTAATTATTACAACAAAAAAAAATGTGAAGTATTTAATATGGCTCATCTAACAAGCATACATTACTTATTACTAAAACACCAACAAGAAACATTTTACAAAAATACAAGATTTATAAGTGGAAACATTTTATATCAGAAACGGGTAAAGAGACTCCTTCTATTGCTCTGAACACAGGGCTATTTTGCAGCTCCTTCGGGTCCTTTAGATTTCAATTTTTCAACAACAGTTGTCTGTAGGTGCCTGGTGTATGCTAGGTATACATCCTCCTTGAAGAACCCATGTGTCTCATATTGAGTGAATTCTACCTTTTTATATCCAAAACCATTTCATAACTGGCAGTTTTTAAAAATATATATATTAATCATTCCTTGTGATATTCAGCAGTAGGTATGTTCCTTGAATTTCTGTGTACACTTAAAATCTAAATTCCAGTAAGAAAATTCATGTTAAGCACATCTGAATAAGCTCCGAGATGGTGGAAACTCAGTTCCTTCTGGAGTGGCTGTCTCCCTTGAGTCTTGTATTCAGACTAACCCCCAAGCAAAACTCAAAGCAAGAAAAGAAAATCTTTTTGCCATTCCGAAAACAATTTTTGAAGCCTCAGAAAATAAATTGAAATGTGGACAGTTAGAGCCTGCAGAACATGCCAATCACTTTATCAAAACATGTGTGTTTGGCAGCTTGCGAAAGCAGGTTGCTTACCTGTTTCCTGACTGATCTGCTATGCCAGCAAGGTTACTGGAAAAGTCAGGATGCTCGGTGATGACTCAGACAGTACTGGGAGCACGTAGGTCTGCAGTGGTTTCCTGAATCTAGATGAAGTTTTACAGAGAGCCATTAAAACTGCCCACATCAGGCAGCAACTGGAGAAAAAGGACGTAAGACTCGCTCACTTCACCTGCCACAGCCAGGTCGAGCCAGCCTTCATTTCTGAGCTGTCTTATCACCTCCTCAAACAAGTGCAGATCTCAAGTCATCCAGACTAACTGGATCCAAAAGGCCTGAAAGAACATATTTCTTTTCGTCTCTGGAGGAACAGCAATTACTTACAGTGTTTCATCCCACCTCTTCTGCATATGTGCATGTTAATATACTGTCCAGGTGTTCCTAAAGGATTGATTCTGTTAAAAAAAAAATACTGGTCTAAGACAGACACATCCATCCATATTGGAAACATAAGAAATGACAGTTGCTTTCTTCCATTACAAGTTAGACTGGCCCTTAGAGCATAAGAAGTTAATGCTACAGATAAAATTATGGCTAAACCCCAGGTTATACCAATGTTTCGACAAACGTCATACTATCCTCACTGTTCAGCTGAGACCTAGAAAGATGATGGAATGAGACAGCACTAGTCCAAAACTGATTCCTGTATGACTAGGCTCTTGCTTCAGAAAGAACATTATTAAAAGCATGGTTGTAAGAGAATGAGAGTTTGTCTTTTAGAAGGAAGAGTCACAGTGCAGCTATCCCTTGGTACTCATGGGTTACTGGTCCCAGGACCCCTATGAATATCAAAATCTGTGAACAATCAAGTCCCTTGAATAAGATGGCTTACTGCTTGCATATAAGTTACACACATCATCTCATATATTTTTCAAATCAACTCTAAATTGCTTATAACAACTGATATGATGTATTTTTTGATGATTGTGATACTGAATCATTTGACAAATAATGCCAGGGGAAACCTTATATATTTTGGAATTCAGAAACTGATTTTCTTTTTGTAGTATGCTTTGGATACACTATTGATCAAACCCAAAGATATGGTATGCATAAAGTGACATCTGTACTTAAAACTAATACTCAGAGCTCCAGAAGATTGGTTCATGGCAGGGATTAGGCTAAGGTTAAAATCCTAGAAAAAGATTAAGCCATGCCTTACACCTTATTTAAGGACAAGTTGGTAGTGTGCAAGAACCTGACCATAGAATATTATGCCAGCAGGAAGGGGAAGTCCAGGTAAAACAGAGGGAAATAGAGCTGACAGAAGAGTAAACAAATATTTTTGACTCATGTTACCACAAAAGTCTGTGTAAGAGAAAGAGGTTATGGACAAATACTCACTGTCACCACCAAAACCATAATGTTGCTGCTGGACTCCTTCATTTGGAGAAAAATATCAGCTCAAATCACAAAATTTTAAAAATGCATGCCATAGCGTTAAGAACTTCTACTGATACCAAAAATATGCATATACAGTAAACCAGGCCAAGCGCTCAGACATAGTCAGTGGGTAAGTCTGTAGAAATCAAAGACTTAACTGATTTAAACATTCTTTTGGTTTTATCATATCATAGTGAGTGCTGTAAGTTTGTGAGGATTGCACACCCCATGTTTCAGATACTCCCAAAGTGTTGAA
The DNA here is from genome assembly GCF_004785775.1 of Grammomys surdaster. Classification (NCBI taxonomy): domain Eukaryota; kingdom Metazoa; phylum Chordata; class Mammalia; order Rodentia; family Muridae; genus Grammomys; species Grammomys surdaster. The sequence continues at coordinate 3,807,731 of NW_021621192.1, forward strand.
AATGAAACTGTATCAACCAAAAATAGAATTCCGTAACACTGTGTCTAAGTGTTACCAGCCCATCTCCTTATCTAAACTGCTTTGCCCGACTTCCTAGAGTCTTCAGGACTCAATCCTACATTAAATGTCTGAGAGTGGTTCCAAGCCTCAACCTTTGCACCAGCTGTAAAGGTGTCCTTGCTGTTGTGTATATATTGTCGTAGTTCTCTGTTTCTCTTCAAACTCACCCATGTCGTCCCTCTTAATAGAAGGATTCTTTCTCTCTTCATCTGCTGTACTGGTTTCACAAGCTGATCTCTAGATCACAGATGCTGGAGACCCAAAGATGTCTCAGGTAAAAATAATAACGCATTGTTTCTTTAGTGTATAAGGTAATGCTGTCTTCAGCCAGAGCTGGGTACAGCAGCTCCCATGATGATACCAGATCCAATATCTACTTTCAGCTCTTACCCATACTAATCTTAGATCATTCTCATTCATGTGACCCCTCAAAAACATAAATGGCTGCACTTAAATCAGTGGTTCTCAACCTTCCTGAATTAATTATTTTTTTCCATTTTTTTTATTTTTTTATCAAATCATAATTAATTCACACAGGGGTTATAAACACAGAAAGGCAGGATGTGGGGAAGGGAATGACACTGGAGTGTGGGTGTTCAGGGAGAATACAGATATCATCAGAACCAGGTATCAGCTAGGTGAAGGTTCAGGGGACAAGTCACTATGACTCTGCCTATGACTCGCTTGTCCTTATCTAAGTTGGTATTGTCTGCCAAGGCTACCTATTTACAAGGTCCATGACTACTCAGACTTACAAATTTCCACAAAAACTGTCTGTTGACATTAGCTTATAGCCATCTGTTTCAATGTTTTTCCACAGAGACCCAAGACTTGGTGTTAGTATACATGTATGACAGGCCCACTGCTGATTTTAGGCCTACAGCTGATTTTAGGCCTACAGTGTGTAAGCAGGGCTGACACTGACATCTCTTCCCTTCTCTAAGTATAGAAGGGCTCTGACAATTCTAAACTTGCGAAGGCGGGGATAGAGGCCTGACCTCCAGTATTTGAAGGGGACCTTGTAATGGCTCCAGTCCCCCTGTCGTTGTCCAGTGAGGCATGAGGGCCATACCCATCCCGATGTCTTTTTCCTGGAGAGAGGATACTTTTGACATCAACCCCTATGCAGTCAGGCTTGTCCCTCAGGGAACCCAGAGAGATATTTTTATCTTTTATTTATATTCCCTTGCAGTGCTTAGCCTCGAAGCCTAAGCAAGAATTCAGATCGCCTGTCAGAGGGGGTTCTGGGTGGCCCCTCTCTGCATGGTCTAGGGGCAGAAGTCCCCCCTTTTTAGGTTGGGTGGAGATTGGTTTTGGAAACACCCTGTATAAAGTAACAACCTCATCTTGAGTCTCATGGTCCTCCATAGCTAACTTATGATAATGTATCTGAGTAGGTTTTGCTACCCATTATTCATCAGTTGTATCACAGAGTTAGTCCACCTATTTGAGGGCCAGGGACCAGCAGAAAAAAGCAAAAAGAACCCAAATATTGGTCCCAAGATGGGAGGAAATAGGGTTGAGGACCTTGGAGAGGCTGCAAACCAATTCTTGTACCAGCATTCATCTGTCTCTTTCTCTCTCTGATTTTTCTCAGGGCCTTCACTACCTATTTCATGCTTTCTTTAACCCTCCTTGTCTTGTCTATGTAAAGGTAACCTTCTTCTTTAAGGGCTGTACACAGTCAAGAGCTGTACACAGCCTTTTCTATTGTACTAGAGTAAATCAAGTCCAGTAAGGATCTTTGCGATTTTAGTCAGTCTCTTCAGACAGCTAAACGAGGGTTTTCGTCAGATTAGTGATGTCGATCTCTAGCTGTTTGATATTCTAGTCAGTGGCCCTTCAAAGGTCTGAGTAGTATAAGTTCGGAGGCCAGCATCTGGATTAGAACTTCTAACAGCAGACATCACGGGTGATTCAGTTTTACCTGGAAAGGAAAAAGAAGGGGATTCTCAGGGAGATTTCTCTTCCCTGGATGTAAATTGTTATTCATCATATTTATGGTTGGGCCTGGCTTTATGGGGGTATCTATTTTTTTCATTAATCTTTTTGGTAGCCAGTTAGCTGTGCCTTCTGTGGTATCGGACAGGCATATCAGTCCTCAGCCCCATAAGGGAACTGGGTCTGGGCCATCCTTTTTAAGGGTAACAGGGTCCTTCCCCATATCTGTGGCAAAGCTTTGTTTTTCTTGGTGGTGCCAGAGGCAGTCAGCAGCAGATTTGCCATGAGCTTTCAGCTTTAGAGAGATAAAAGTGAACAAGGTATGATGGAGAGTATTTCAGGGGGACTCCTTCTGAGGGGGTACCATTCCCCTCTTTTGTTTTTAAAGCCAATTTTTTCAGAGTTCTTGTAAAATCAGGGCAGAAGCGCCAACAGTCGCTCCTTCCACACTCAGAGAGTCATGAAGACCCCATTTAAGGATATATAAATCTGTATTAATAATCTTTTGTCAAAGGACTGTTATGGCACCACCGACAACTAATCAGACTATATAATATATCGATTAGTAATAGCTTCTTGTACTTTTTGTGAGATTACCTCTCTTTTGTCAATTGTTGAGGAAAATTAGGGTTTACCTCTCTCTTGAGAATATTGAACAGAGACTTAAATTCTTTTGTGGAGAGCTAAAAATAGGATCTTAGCCAATTAGCAACTCCTAGAAACTTTTTAAATTAATTTAAAATAAGTAAACTCTCGCCCTCTCTCTTTTTTTTAGACCCTTTATCTGTGTGGTTTTTTTATTGGATATTATAGGTATTTACCTTTCAATGATATCTCCTCTCCCATTCTCCCACAAAACCCCTTATCCCATAACCCCTCCTCCTAGTTTTTGTGAGGGTGTGCTCCAAACATCCTCCCAGTCCCATCTCCCTGCTCTCAAATTCCCACACAGTAGGGGATCCAAACTTTCAGGGACCTTGGCCCTCCACTTTCACTGAAGTCTAACAAGGTCACCCTCAATTCCCTATACAGGTGCATGAGTCCCTCCCTTTGTGCTCTCTGGCTGGCAGTTTAGACTTTGGGAGCTCTGGTTGAAACTTTTGATACTCCTTCTAGAAAGGACCAAAGCATCCACACTTTGGTCTTCCTTCTTCTATGTGAGTTTTATGTGGTCTATATGTAGTTTCTTAGAAATTGTGAGCTTTTGGGCTAATATCCACTTACATACCACTTGCATACCATGTATGTTCTTTTGAGATTGGGTCACCTCACTCAAGATGATATTTTCCAGCTCCATCCATTTGCCTAGGAATTTCATGAACTTGTTGTTTTTAATAGCTGAGTAGTACTCCATTGTATAAATGTACCACATTTTCTGCATCCATTCTTCTGTTGAAGGGCATCTGGGTTCTTTCCAACTTCTGGCTATTATAAATAAGGCTGCTATGAACATGGTGGAGCATGTGTCCCTGTTGTATGTTGAAACATCTTTTGGGTATATGCCCAGGAGTGGTATAGCTGGGTCCTCAGGTAACACTATGTTCAATTTTCTGAGATACCACCAGACTGCATTCCATAGTGGTTGTACCAGTTTACAATCCCACCAACAGTAGAGGAGTGTTCCTCTTTCTCCACATCCTCGCCAACGTGTGCTGTCACCTATGTTTTTGATCTTAGCCATTCTGACTGGTGTGAGGTGGAATCTCAGTGTTGTTTTCATTTGCATTTCCCTGATGACTAGGGATGCTGAACACTTCTTTAGGTGCTTCTCAACCATTCGAGCTTCCTCAGTTGAGAATTCTTTGTTCAGCTCTGTGCTCCATTTTTTAATAGGGTTCTTTGATTGTCTAGAGTCTAATTTCTTCAGTTCTTTGTATACCTTGGATATTAGCCCTTTATCAGATGTAGGGTTGGTGAAGATCTTTTCCCAATCTGTTGGTTGCCGCTTTGTCCTATTGACTGTGTCCTTTGCTTTACAGAAGCTTTGCAGCTTTATGAGGTCCCATTTGTCAATTCTTGGTCTTAGAGCACAGGCCATTGGTGTTCTGTTCAGGAACTTTTTTCCTGTGCCTATGTGTTCAGGCTTTTCCCCAGTTTCTCTTCTATTAGTTTCAGTGTGGCTGGTTTTAGGTGGAGGTCCTTAATCCACTTGGAATTGAGCTTTGTACAAGGAGATAAGTATGGATCAATTTGCATTCTTCTGCATGCTGACCACCAGTTGGACCAGCACCATTTGTTGAAAATGCTATCTTTTTTCCACTAGATGGTTTTAGCCCCTTTGTCAAAGATCAAGTGACAATAGGTATGGGGGTTCATTTCTGGGTCTTCTATTCTATTCCATTGATCCTCCTGCCTGTCTCTGTTCTAATACCATGCAGTTTTTATCACTATTGCTTTGTAGTACAGCATGAAGTCAGGGATGGTGATTCCTCCAGAAGTTCTTTTATTGCTGAGAGTAGTTTTTGCAATCCTGGGTTTTTTGTTATTCCAAATGAATTTTAAGATTGCTCTTTCTATCTCTGTGAAGGATTGAGTGGGAATTTTGATGGGGATTGCATTAAATCTGTAGATGGCTTTTGGCAAAATAGCCATTATTACTATATTAATCCTTCCAATCCATGAGCATGGGAGATCTTTCCATCTTCTGAGATCTGCTTCGATTTCTTTCTTCAGGACCATGAAGTTCTTGTCATACAGGTCTTTTACTTGCTTGGTTAGGTTCAGACCAAGGTATGTTATAATATCTGTGACTATTGTGAAGGGTGTCATTTCCATAATTTCTTTCTCAGCCAGTTTATCTTTTGAGTAGAGGAAGGCTACTGATTTGCTTGAGTTAATTTTATATCCAGCCACTTTGCTAAAGTTGTTTATCAGGTTTAAGAGTTCTCTGGTGGAAGTTGTGGGATCACTTAAGTATACTATCATATCATCTGCAAATAGTGAGATTTTGACTTCTTCCTTTCCAATTTGTATCCCTTTGATCTCCTTGTGTTGCCTAATTGCTCTGGCTAGGACTTCCAACTCTATATTAAATAAGTAGGGGGAGAGTGGGCAGCCATGCCTAGTCCCTGATTTTAGTGGGATTGCTTCAAGTTTCTCTCCATTTAGTTTGATGCTGGCTACTGGTTTGCTGTATATTGCTTTTACTATGTTTAGATGTGTATCTTGAATTCCTGACCTTTCCAAGACTTTTATCATGAAGGGGTGTTGAATTTTGTCAAATGCTTTCTCAGCATCTAGTGAGATGATCATGTGGTTTTTTTCTTTGAGTTTGTTTATATAATGGATTACATTGATGGATTTCTGTATATTGAACCAACCCTGCATTCCTAGGATAAAGCCGACTTGATCGTGATGGATAATTGTTTTGATGTGTTCTTGGATTTGGTTTGCTAGAATTTTATTGAGTAACTTTGCATCAATGTTGATAAGGGAGATTGGTCTGAAGTTCTCTTTCTTTGTTGGGTCTTTGTGTGGTTTAGGTATGAGCGTAATTGTGGCTTTATAGAATGAATTGGGTAGTGTACCTTCTGTTTCTATTTTGTGGAATAGTTTGAAAAGAGTTGGAATAAGGTCTTCCTTGAAGGTCTGATTCAGCACTAAAACCATCTAGTCCCGGACTTTTCTTTGTAGGGAGACTTTTAATGACTGCTTCTATTTCTTTTGGGGTTATGGGACTGTTTAGATGGTTTATCTGGTCCTGATTTAACATTGGTAACTGGTATTTGTCTAGAAAATTGTCCATTTTATCCAAATTTTCCAATTTTGTTGAGTATAGGCTTTTGTAGTAGGATCTGATGATTTTTTTAATTTCCTCAGTTTCTGTTGTTATGTCACCCTTTTCAGTTCTAATTTTATTAATTTGGATACTGTCTCTCTGCCCTCTGATTAGTCTAGCTAAAGGTTTATCTATCTTGTTGATTTTCTCAAAGAACCAGCTCCTGGTTTTATTGATTCTTTGGATAGTTCTTTTTGTTTCTATTTGGTTGATTTCAGCCCTGAGTTTGATTATTTCCTGCCCTGTACTCCTCTTGGGTGTATTAGCTTCTTTTTGTTCTAGGTCTTTCAGGTGCATTGTCAAGCTGCTAGTGTATGCTCCCTCCAGTTTCTTTTCGTAGGCACTTAGAGCTATGAATTTTCCTCTTAGCACTGCTTTCATTGTATCCCATAGATTTTGGTATGATGTGTCATAATTTTCATTAAATTCTAAAAAGTTTTTAATTTCTTTCTTTATTTCTTCCCTTACCAGATTATCAAGGAGTAGGGTGTTGTTCAGTTTCCATGTGAATGTGGGCTATCCATTGTCTTTGTCATTTTTTAAGACCAGCCTTAGACCATGGTGATCTGATAGGATGCAGGGAATTATTTCAATTTTTTTATTTCTGTTGAGGCCTGTCTTGTGCCCAATTATATGGTCTATTTTGGAGAAGGTACCATGAGGTGCTGAGAAAAAGGTATATTCTTTTGCTTTAGGGTGAAATGTTCTATAGATATCTGTTAAGTCTATTTGGTTCATAACTTCTGTTAGTTTCACTGTATCTCTGCTTAGTTTCTGTTTCCATGATCTATCCATTGCTGAGAGTGGGATGTTGAAGTCTCCTACTATTATTGTGTTAGGTGCAATGTGTGTTTTGAGCTTTAGTAAGATTTCTTTTATCAAAGTCCATGCTCTTGTATTTGGTGCATAGATATTCAGAATTGAGAGTTCATGTTGGTTGACTTTTCCTTTGACAAGTATGAAATGTCCTTCCTTATCCTTTTTGATAGCTTTAAGTTGAATGTCGATTTTATTCGATATTAGAATGGCTACTCCCGCTTGTTTCTTAGGGCTATTTGCTTGAAAAAGTATTTTCCAACCTTTTACTCTAAGGTAGTGTCTGTCTTTTTCACTGAGGTGGGTTTCCTATAAGCAGCAAAAAGCTGGGTCCTGTTTGCGTATCCAGTCTGTTAGCCTATGCCTTTTTATTGGGGAATTGAGTCCATTGATGTTAAGAGATATTAAGGAGAGGGTGTTGTTGCTTCCTGTCATTTTTGCTAATAGTAGAGACATCGTTTGTATGGTTATCTTCTTTTGGGTTTGATGGAAAAGGATTATTTTCTTGCTCTTTCTAGGGTATGATTGCCCTCCTTGTATTGGAGCTTTCCTGCTATTATCCTTTGTAGAACTTGATTTGTGGGAAGATACTGTGTAAATTTGGTTTTGTCATGGAATATCTTAGTTTCTCCGTCTATGGTAATTGAGAGTTTTGCTGGGTAAAGTAGCTTGGGCTGGCATTTATGTTCTCTTAGGGTCTGCATGATATTTGTCCAGGATCTTCTGGCTTTTATAGTATCTGGTGAGAAGTCAGGTGTAATTCTGATAGTTTTGCCTTCATATGTTACTTGGCCTTTTTCCCTTACTGCTTTTAAAATTCTTTGCTTTGTGCATTTTGTGTCTTGATTATTATGTGACAGGAGGTATTTCTTTTTTGATCTAGTCTGTTTGGCGTTCTGTAGGCTTCTTGTGTGATTATGGGCATCTCATTCCTTAGGTTAGGGAAGTTTTCCTCAATAATTTTGTTGAAGATATTTACTGGCCCTTTAAGTTGGGAATCTTCACTCTCATCTATACCTATTATTCTTAGGTTTGGTCTTCTCATTGCGTCCTGGATTTCCTGGATATTTTGTGTTAAGAACATTTCGCATTTTGCATTTTCTTTGACAGTTGTGTCAATATTTTCTAAGGTATCTTCTGCACCTGAGATTCTTTCTTCTATCTCTTGTATTCTGTTGGTGATGCTTGTGTCTATGACTCCTGATTTCTTTCTTAGGTTTTCTATCTCCAGGATAGTCTCCCTTTGTGATTTCTCTATTGTTTCTACTTCCATTTTTATGTCCTGGATGGTTTTGTTCAATTCCTTCATCTGTTTGTTTGTGTTTTCTTGTAATTCTTTAAAGTATTTTTGTGTTTCTTTAAGGACTTCATCCTGTTTACCTGTGTTCTCCTCAAGTTTTTTGATAGTGTTATTTATTTCCTTCTTATAGTCCTCTCGCATCATCATTAGAAGTGATTTTAGATCTGGTTCTTGCTTTCCTGGTGATATAGGGAGTTCAGGACTTTCTAATGTGGGAGAACTAGGTTCTGATAATGGCAAGTACCTTGGGTTGCTGGTGCTTGTGTTCTTGCGCTTGCCTTTTGCCATCTGGATCACCTTTGTGCTATCAGTGCTGTCTCTGACTGGGGCCTGTCTTTCCTATTATCTAGGTTGAGTCAGAACTGTTTGGGATGGGTTTTGCTGCTGGAGTTAGAGCTGAGGCCCAAGATGTGCTCCGTGCTCAGGTGGAAACCGGAAGGGGCCCGGGCTCTGGGTCAGGAGTGGATTCCTGGGTCCCAGTTGTTCCCGGTTGCTCCCTGATTAGGGGCAAATATTGCCACCTCCTAGCCTAAGATATTGCTTGAGTTAGAGCTACTGAGAACCCCGCTTCCTCTAGGTTCTGTGAGATTGAGTGCAGAGCTGACTCCTGGGATCTGCTCGGGCTCAGACCAGGAGGAACCTGCGCTCCGGGCCAGGAGTGAGTTTCTGGGTACCAGTGGGTCCTGGTTGCTCCCTGTTTGTGGGCAAGTATTGCCACCTCCTAGCCTAAGATACTGCTTTGCAGTGAGGTCCTGAGAGCCCTGCTTCTTCTGGATTCTGTGAGATTGGGTGCAGAGCTGACTCCCGGGATCTGCCAAGTGCTCGGGCCCAGACCGGATGGAGCCCGTGCTCCAGGCCAGGAGCGAATTCCTGGGTCCCAGTGGGTCCCAGTTGCTCCGTTTGGGGCAAGTGTTGCTTTTTTCTTACCTGGGATGCTGCCTGAGTTAAAGCTCCTGGGAGTCCCTCTTTCTCTCGGTTTTCTGGGGTTGGGTACAGAGCTCCCACCTGTGACCTACTCTATGCTCAGGCCCAGACCGGAAGTCCCTCCTGTAATTAATTATAATGTAAATATCTAGCATGCATGGGATCTGATATGTGACCCCCCCCCAAGGAGCCATGACCCCCAGGTTGAGAATCACTGATTTATAGGATTCATCCATGATCACATAGTTAGGCTACTGTAGGCAAAATGTTATTGTGCACTGTGTGGAAATTATTCATATATCATTCAAATATTGATTTCTGTGCCTCCATATCTGCTTGTAAACATTGCTCCCCAATTATTCCCTGATTGGTCAGTAAAGAAGCTGATCAACCAATGACTGAATAGGGAAAAGAATAGGGCTGGACTTCCTCCTAGACAGGGGAGGGGGGGAGGAGAAAGAGGAAGTGGGGATTAGCCATGGGGAGAGAGTCCATGAGACACCATGAGAAAACACCTGGAGCCCAGAGAGCCAGATCAGTACTAAAATTCAAGTATCACTGGGATTTTAACTGAGAGGTAGCCAGATTACCATAGAGGATTAAAATAGAGTACTACTGCTCAGTTGTTGTGCTTTTAAAGCTTGTTAAATAAATAGTCCAGTCTCAATTATTTGGAGGCTAGCTGGATTAAGAGGAAAACTGCAATAAGCACCTATTAAAAAGCACTAACAGCTTATTGCCTCAACAAGATGTGGCCAGCATAGATTCACTGATGGCTTAGTATTTGACACCATGCAGCAAAAATTGTACTTAGCTACATCAAACACCACTAAGCCAAAAGTACTAAGAAGGCAATCTCTTCTGCGGAGAAAATTTAGAATGTTTCCATGTTATGAGACAGACGGTGTTGAGGGCAAGAGCAATCATGATGTTCAACACACCTGTGCATCTTCAGGGGCCCAGGAATTGTGTTTCCTCCCCAAAGAGCTATAAGCCAAGTGAGTTTTGAGTACAAATTGCTAACAAAATTCACCAAATGATTAGTTCAGATCAGTTTCCTCATTGGCTAGTGTGTGTCTGCCTGCTTCATTTTCTGTAAATACACTGGCAAAGACATGTTTCTCTCACTGGCATTTGATAAGTCACTGACCTTGTATTGGCACCATTAGAGAGCTTCACAGGTGTGACCATAGCTCCTTAAAACCTCACAGTCCAGATCTGGTTACAGCGATTAAAATCACATCTTAAAACATTCAACTAAAATGAAATCAGAGAGCTCTTTGAGGTTTAAGCATCATCACCTATACCTTCTCCCTATGTCTCGGCACAACATGTTAATAACATAACAAAAAATTAACAAGATAAATGCCATGGATAGACACAAACAAGTTGTTTCCAAACACTCTGAAGGACAAGGAATCTGACTATGACCAAAAAAATTAGTAAGCCCAGACCTGCTCTAACCCCTGAGTATAGACTAGCCATTATTAAACGGTTATATAATACCTACAAGCCATCAGCAGACAATCCAGTGCAACAGTAGAAACCCAGAGGACTTGTTTGCTTTTTAAAGCTCTTATTTACTGTGTGGCAAATGGGATCAGAGAATGTCACAGTGTGCACCTTGAGGTCAGAGGTCAGCTTTCCTTAAGTTGTATGTTATGGGGACTGAACCCAAATGGCCAAGCTTGCATAGCAAGCTCTTCTTCTGACTGAGCCGTCTCATCGGCCCCAAACTTGGAAGGGGTTCTGTTTTTAAATTCTACTTTCATCTTCGGAAGACCAGATTATCTTCTGCAGAAGTGATCCAGAAACCAGCTCCACACTTTCTCATTTCTGCCTGCTTAGAATTTTCAATCTCATTCCAAGTTCTCATCGGGGACTGCAATGTCACATGCGGGAGACAAGGCTGTATGGACAATTGAAAATGAAATGGAGTCTGGCTCCCTGCAGAGACACTGCATCTGTGTAACATAACACATTTTCCAGTTGCCCGAATTCTGATTCTATCTCCTGCAGATTTCTAGTCCCTGGTGTTTCTATTAGAAGGAAAAGAGACTTTTGTTGCCAAGATTGTTTTTCTCTCTCCTAAACTCTAATGCTTCCTTCTAGCTTTTCCGAAATTATATTTCTGAAGCATCAGGAACAAAATGATAAGTTGGTAGAAGATCACCAAAGAAATTAAAATACAACAAAGGCTTAGTGGCCATAGTCATTTGGATAAGGAGTGTATATCCCAAACTTGCTTGTACCTGTTCAATCTCCCTTGGGATCCTAAGGATGTTATTTCAATGTACTAAACTGTTTTTCCTGTGCTAACCACAGGAATTAATCCAAACTGAAAGCTAACAAATGAGAGATTTGGGGATTTAAGAGCAAGAATGACCTCTCCGGTTTTCTTTTACACTCATTCAGTGGGTACTTGAATTCTCGGTAGTAGCACCGTGCTAAGTGCCAGTTGCATGCCACTACTTAGGGTGTGAGATTTGCAGGCAGCCAACAAACTTCTACCCACATGCCTCTAGTCCAGCTTGTGCTTCCCTGCTCCTGCTGTGGGCTACAGCTGAGTAACACCACCATCCTATTGCATTCTGGACAATGCTGACTCTGAGGTGCTCAGCAGCCTTTGATTCTAGATCCATGATATGGCATTTCTGTAAGGAGATGCCTTTAGGACAGAACCAGTCTTACTGACCAAGGTGCCAGCCAACTTTTCAAGATCACAGCTTTGGTTCTTAAATAACACAGGGCCATCCAGTGAAATGTATTCCTAATGTCTTAGAGGAGACTGGCTTGCCAGACTCCAACTTCCCTAAGGACTTGTCTCTCCACTTAGTGATATCCAACAAATGTACTATTGCCTTCAGAGTAAAATATAAAAGCTAAAATTGTGGGGTGATTGTTTTCTTTTTGTCTGTGTTTTCACTCTTTGAGTTGACTTGCTTATGGTCTTTTGGTGTGCAGAATTTGGGGATCTAACTATTTATATCTAAGGAAATGGAAACAATGGCACATTTTACTCTTAGACAAGACCCTGAACCTCTGAGAAGCAGGATTCTTCACGGTCCACAATATGGAAACTTTCGTGTGGCTATAATACTCTATTACATCTGATTTCCCTGGGTGGGGAAGCAAAGACACAGCATGACATCAGCAAGGCCCTGAGGTCCCATCAAATGATATACAAAGGGACAATGCCTAAGGTGTGTTTAAATCCCACTCAAGATGATGGATCAAAACCAAGAAAAAACACAAAGATAACTGTTATGATTGGACTTTTACAAGGTATCCAGAGTATTGACTTCAAGGAGACATAGAGTAGAACAGTAGCCATGAAAGCCTATGAGGAAGGGAAATTGGATAGTGGGAGGTTACCATTTCAGGTGTAAGATGAAAACTATATGCTGTGTAGAAAAGTCTACACTTTCTCTGCAAAGGTTAGACAGTTGACTCTGCCAGAACAAACTAGCAGTTGACAGATGAACGCGGGAAAAGTGAAGCCGTGGCAAATTTATTGGATCATAGTTTATGTGACATGGGGGCCTCCAGGCTAGCTTGTAAGGAATGGGGTTCTAGTTTCTAAGCCCTTCCTTAATAAACAAGAATTCTGGTTTCTGTGGCTTGCCTTTGAGGAGAATGAGAGATGAGACAGGAAAGAAGGTGGTAAGAGAGATTGTGTCTGGGGCCTTCACTTTGGAGTGTCATTTGTAGATTCCAGATGGATGCATTATACTCAGACCTACTTAGCTGAACTCTTCAAGCCAGCTCAAACAGTAAATATTGTGTTATATATAATTTATACAATTACAATTATCATTCAAGTATGGTGGCTCACATCTGTAATTCAGCACTTAAGGTGCTGAGGCAGGGAGATTGTTGTAACTTTGAAGCCAACCTGTAGTGACTTCTATGTCAGCCTAGACTGCATTGAGACTCTGGCCTATTCTTTTATATTTCTGAAAAATAAGAGATGCTGTGGTGGGCAAGATAGTTCAGTAAATGGCTCAAGTCTAATGACCCAAGGCTGATCCCTAGAAATCCATATTAAAATGGAAAAGGAGAACCAACTCCACAAAGTTGTCCTCTGAACTCCACACAGGTGCTGTAGTATGTACACACATATATGCATCTCTCTCTCTATCTCTGTCTGTCTCTCTCTTTTACACACTTAAACACACACACATACCAACTAACACAAACTGTTTTTTAATTTAATAAAGTATTGGAATCTGAAGAATTGGGTAAGCGATTAAAATCACTGGTTGCTTTCCCAGATGACCCCAGTCCCATTCCCAGCACCCACATGGCAGCTGGGATCCAATGCATTTTCTGACCTCCATGGCACACAGACATGTATGCAGGCAAAACACCTATACACATAAAATAAAAATAAAAGTAGCCAAACATGGTTGTACACATCTTTAATTCCAGAACTTGGGAGCAGAGCCAGGCAGATCTCTGAATTGAAGCCAACCTGGCCTATGTAGTAAGTTTCAGGACAGCAGGGTCTATAGAAAGACCATGCCTCAGTATGTAGATAGATAGATAGATAGATAGATAGATAGATAGATAGATAGATAGAGATTTGTAAAATGAAAAATGCTTGTATCTCTTTATATATTACACATTTATATACATATATAAACAAATGAATAAAGGAAGCCATTTTAAAGAACACACAATTGAGAGCTAACAAACATTTAAAGATTAAGAGAAGAATCTAGGTGCAGTACCCTAGCACACACCTACAATGCTAGCATTTAGAAGTGAATCAGAAGGATCAGAAATTCAAAGTCATTCCCTATATGGTAGGTTTAAGGCCATCCTGGGATATATGAGACCCTGCCTCAAAACTGAAAAATTAAAAAGGAGGAATCATGGAGGGAAACATGTGACACAACTGTGCAGATTTGGTAAGTGTGCAATGAACGTATCTGTTTCATACATTAAAAAAGAGAGAGACACTTAAGTGTTGATAAATCAAAAAAATGCTTTAGTAAGGCCAAAAACAAAACACAAATAATTGGGAACAGGGCAGACACTGAAAGGGAGCAGACACTGCAGTGGCGGGCCAGTGGATAGGGCTGTTTTCAATATGAGGGTTTTATATTCAAAGCTTGCTTCTGTCGAGAGCTAGTTGTGCAATGCCATCTGGCCATCTAACCTAGAGGCCACAGCCATGCCCATATTAAAGAGCAGTGAACACAGTCAGTCTGTACCACAGGTGAGACACACCTAAGAAACATGTGGATTCAACCGTTGAGTCCAACTTGAAAACAGATCAAAACTTTCAAACTATCCTTAACAACTTGTTCCTTTGGAGCTCATCAAATCAGGTGGAGACCTGGGGAAGAGAAGCATTCCTTCCTTAGTGTCCATCAGGGAGCAAAAAGAGGAAAAGATCAAGATGACATGGAACAAAAGAATCAAGAAAAATATTGAGTGTTATGTTGTACAATAAAACTTTTACTACTTGTTTAGAAACTCTTTGTATTGTTCACAATGTCGCAAGTTAAAATATAATCTAGGCACTCTGATTTAGAAGAAAAATCTTTCAAACTGTAACCCATGATATCCTCCTCCTCAGAATAGCAGATATGTGTTCTCTAAACTTCAAACTCAACATGGGCAAAACTGAATGCAGAACAACATGCTGTTGCTCCCTGATGCTTTTTCCCAGCAGAGGTATAAGCATCTTCAGAATCAGCTGGCCTGATGCCCTGCAATCAGAACGCTTCTCAACCCACACCCTTGTGGCTGCTAGAATCCTTCTGCTGAACCTCACAGTCAGTCGCTTGTTGTATCTGTCTCCTCTCCCTTCTGCATCTACCACGATTACAATTTAACTCTTAGCATCAGTCTTTTGATTGGTTACAAACTGGACCAAGGTTTCACCATGTTTCTGTTCCAACTTTTAGATAGCTTATAATCAGTCCTCACACTATTTCAATGACTTGGCAGTGTCCATCAGAGTACTAATATCTCAGTCTCAATTTTATGTTGCTTTAAAATCTTTTCAAGACTTAACCACAGCCTTCATTCCTATTAGCTAATGATCACTCCAAGAAGATGTATATACTTGTGACTTGATCATGCTTTCCTCACCTGAGACGCTTGTCATCTCCAATCCAGAACTGTGGGAAACAGATCTCTGTTTCATACAAATTACTCAGATAATCTGTTACAACATGCTGACAAAGATAATGTAATTGCTTTCATCTTTTAACTGTAAAAGCCTAGACTGCTCACTCTATCACAGTGAAGCTGAACTCGGGGCCTAACCCATGCTAAGTGCATGCTCTTATCACTCCCGACTCTGTGTAATAGGCAGGCATATAGAAAGATGGGTGTAAGTTTGGATAGGTAGGTATGAAGATAGATGATAGATGAATAGATAGATGATAGGTAGATAGATAGATAGATAGATGGATGGATGATATAACTACTTGCTAAAGTAAACAAGAAATATTAGTTTTTCTCATCAGCATTAATGTAGTTTTAATTCAGAGACATAAAAGACATAACAGCTAAAACCAACCATTTAAAGACATCATTCATATTTTCTTTAGGAACATCTGATGCCTAATTATGAAAACTCAAAAGGATTAATAAAGTTCAGATCAGCAGTCATTAAATTATTCTAAACTAAGTTTCAGGTGCCTTTATTCTTACAAGTTAAGATATAATATTTCTTCCTACCAAGAAGGAGAATTCAAAGTTAATTAACCTAATATTTTAACTCTTTTCACAATTAAACTCTACGTGGCTAAACATGAAGTCAACTGTTGGCCTGGTGCATTCTCCTCCATTTGCCAGTGTTTGTTTCTGGAGTGTTAAAGTTGAAGAGAAAGACAGATTGTCATGATAGTGGTGGACAGACACAAAAAGACAAATGCTTCAAACCAGACTAAACACCATGTAAACTGCTGCTTAAGCACTATGGTCTTTAAAAGTGTACACTAACTTTAGTTTAAAAAAATGGTGTGTTTCAACTTCTACTTTTCAGCATCACAAGAGGAGGTGATCTGAATTTGAAGTAGTTGGTTCTAGAAATTAAATCTCTATGACCAGATGGTAAAATAATCAGCAGGTTCCACAAAATAATATTATAAGAAGTCATTTGATTTCTAGAAAAGGGAAAAAAAGGTAGTCTGGCTTTTACAGTGGTATTGGAAGGCTATTTTAGAATAAGCTTTATTATCCTGAAGACAACAGTAAATGAAATCCCAGCTGCGACTCTGAAATACACAGTGTGACCATGCTTCTTGGAAACACTTCTTCATTTTGCTGTCCTTCCTCTACTCGCTTGCCCTGCTCCCCTCCATCCCTCTCTCTCCCTCCCTCACCTCATCCTTCACCAAATTCATTTTTTAAAAACACACTACCTTTAAGTGTTGAACATGAGGTGAAGGTGTTTGTGTCTTAAAGAAACAAAGTATATACTATGATACATACATACATTAGCATTGTTTTCCCATTTTTAAAATTCATATCAGAAATGGATCCTTTCTTAAAATTTTTGAATACAATCAAGAACACCTGTTGATTCTCTAGATGTCTTGGACTCATGAACTCAACAGTGAAATGAACAGTAGAATCAATCTGTTTGGAGGCATATACTAATTTGGTGTGGTGGTAATATCTTTGCATTAGGAATTACATATGGAGATGCTTCTTTAGGAAAAAACACATGAAATCAAATATTTCCATAATTTTTCAAAAATTCTTTGAACTGTTTACATATGTATATATAAAATGTTTTAAATTTATTTTTAAATTTTTATATATTTTATTATATTATTTCTCCTCCCCTAACTCCTCCCACATGCTTCCTGATATGTATACAATGTATTTTAGTCATATCCATCTCACAAGACAGCTGCATTTTTGATGCGTTGTTAGACCTTTTTAAACTCTACCCCAGAAAGCCACAGTGTACTGGCTGGTTTTGTGTGTCAACTTGACACAAACTGGAGTTATCACAGAGAAAGGATCCTCCCTTGAGGAAATGCCTCCATGAGATCCAACTGTAAGGCATTTTCTCATTCGTGATAAGTGGCGAGGGCGCAGCCCTTTGTGGGTGGTGCCATCCCTGGGCTGGTTGTCCTGAGTTCTATAAGAAAGCAAGCTGAGCAAGACAGGGGAAGCAATCCAGTAAACAGCAACCCTCCATGGTCACTCCTATCAGCTCTTGCCTCCAAGTTCCTGCCCTGTGTGAGTTCCAATCCTGACTTCCTTTGGTGATGAACAGCAATGTGAAAGTGTAAGCTGAATAAACCCTTTCCTCCCCAACTTTCATCTTGGTCATGATGTTTTGTACAGGAATATAAACCCTGACTAAGACATGTAGGAATATGAATAGTCAAGAAAATGGTGTTCAATGATGTCATTATTGCTTAGGTATGTGTTAATTATATTTCGTAAGTATTAAGGTATGTAGCAGGACATGCATTTTCTTTATTCCTCCACTATTGGAATAGTTTATCTCCCACTAAACAACAGTGGGTTTTGGAGCACTGCCTTACTATGAGTGATCTTGCAGCTTGTCCTGGGCTTATTGCTTTGTAAGGAAATAATTTTCCTTCTTTCTCACTAAATATATAATACTTTGTCCAACCTGAACAAATGTGTCATGTGATATCTGGACAACACCTTGCTCATTTGTACTCTGTATCTTTATACTGTAGCATAACAGTAGTGTGAACAGAATGGTGGCCATGACCAGCTGCCAGGAAAGACCTACTGGCCAGGGTTACATCCTCTATTAAAGTCAATCATGCTCTATGTGAGTAAAATATCATTCTATCTAGCTCATGACTGTGTGATTTTGTCTTTGACTCCAATACCAGGATGCAGTGGGTGGAAGCATTAGACTTCCATTTCTAGTTTACCAAGACAATGCCATTACCTAACCATATTTGTATTCTGGACTTTCTCACACTCACTACACGGGCTTCATTACCTTAGAAGAAGTCAGATTAGATTCCAAGAGTTTAAGTATGAAAAGATTATATATCTAAAAGCAGTGAGAACTCAAGGCTCATGAGTTTGTTTCCTGTCTAATATGCAATGCCATGAGTCCGAGCTGTTTGTTTGTGTGCTTTGTTTTGTGTGGAGGGAGATATTAAGAAATATTATGAGAGCTAATAAAAGCTTGATGCTTTACCTTGAGAATGTTATGAACCCTCCCTTTAGCAACTCAAAATTGTATCATATAGACCTCTCCTTGGTTCATTGCATCAAACAATAAAAGATATTCTGCCATGAGTAGCAACTTAGTAGCTGTGAATACCTTCTTAAAAGGGGGCAGTTTACACACAACTGCAATCATTTGGTGGCCAAATGGCTTTCATGTCAAAACTTTTGTCAGCCAAACTTCAGTGATCTGAATGTCCATCACAAATGATAGAACAGGATATACATGTATAAATGTGTCCAGAGACACAAGACAGACCAGTCATCACATGACAGAGTCTCAGAGTTCTTACTTTTGCTAAAATGTGAAGCTCAGTTGCTAAAACATAACAAGGAGAGCACAGAACTGCCTCAATGCTGTTGGGCTTGTTAAAGGACAAAGCTCCTTTTCTATTCAGACTTCATGTTCCCTCACAAGCTGAAAGACTTTCAAGATGTGGCAACAGTGCCACAAAGCATACTGTGAAACTTTCCAAAGAGAAGAACTAAAGCTATTTCAATAACTCAACAGCTTCAGACACTAATAGGAAAAAGTATTGGAAAAGTCAACCCCCACGATTGCTAGACACAAGGACTTCAGTGCCTTTTTTCTAATGTCAGAGCTATTTATTAAAGCTTCAGAATTAAAAATGAAACATAACCCACACTATAGATGCAATAAATCATACACAACCCAGACATAATATATACCTAAGAATAAAAGTTCTAAATGTTACAGAATAAAAATTTCCATCAGAAACTTAAAGCAACGTATTAAAAGCAACTTTTTTGATATGTGTGTTAAGATGTGACCATTGAATTCACCACAACTCCATAAAACAGAGCATTACAAGATGACAGATAAAACAAAATATTTTTGTCCTCAATGAATTTGCTGTTTTTCCTTTTACCAAGATTATATTAACTTATAAAAAACAACCTATAATAGGTACCAAATTTTTATATGAAAACATCTTTCAGGAAAAAATTCTAGCTCATAATAAATGTTTGTGAATAAGTGGCTTAAATATAAAGATTAAAACCTAAAAGGTAATAAAGCCCCAAAATAAAGCAACTAGATTTCTTATACTAAACCAAATCAGAAAGCAGACATTCCAACTACCTGCTAACAAGTCTCACAGCTGTCTGTGGTGGTTTGATGAAGTATGGACTCTATAAACTCATGAATTTGAATGCTTGGTCACAAGGGAGTGGTACTATTCGAAAGGATCAAGAGATGTGGCCTTGCTGGAAGAAGCATGCTACTGGGGTTGGGCTTTGAGGCTTCAAGGGTCCAAACGCTCTCTCTTCCTGCTGTTTATGGATCTGGATCTAGAAATCTCAACTACTTCTCCAGCACCACGTGTGCCTGTGTGCTGCTATTCTCCATACCTTGACGACAATTAACTAAATCCCTGAAAGTATAAGCAGTAGCACCAGTTAAAAGTCTTAGAAGAGTTACCACAGTCATGGTGTCTCTTCACAGCAACAGGACAGTAACTAAGAGGAAAAAAGAAATTGGTACCAGAAGTGGGATTGTGGCATGACAGGCCTGACCACACTGCTTGTTGGTGGGATGTAGACTTCGGACTAGAAAAGCTTGTGGGTGTTTTAAGTGGGGCTTAATGGGATAGGAGTGTGGAAGACAGTGGTGCTGAGAGCAATGTAGATTACAACAGCCCACCTCAAGAGGTTCCAGAAGAGAAGAATAGTAGTAAGTGGCCTAGAGACCACGCTTATGATATTTTGGCAAAGAATGTAACTCCTTTTTGTCTTTGTCCAAACAATCTGCCTGAAGCTAAACTGAAGAATTTTGGATTAATGGTGTTGGCAAAAGGGATTTCAAGACAGACTAGCCTTGACTCTGCCCTGTGGTTATTAGCAGTCACTCTTATGCAGATCTTCAATGAAAAGGAGCAAGCTGAGCAAGGAAAAATATGGAATTACAATCTGAGGAGAAAAGGAGTACCAGGAACTGTAATGGAGTTAAGTCCAGTACTCAGATTAAAAAAAAAAAAAAAAGGTTTAAAGGAGAACCAGATGCTAAATGTAATAAAGGGAGTGGTAGCCTCAGGGCAAGACCTCACCCAGCTACACATCCAAATTATAAAAAGGAATTAAAGAAAAGCTTAAGCAATGAAGAAAACCAATAACAGAAAGCTGATAGAAATGTAATTAAAAGAGGAGGCAAGTTCCAGCCCCAGCAAGCAGAAGATCTTGGCAGCCTCTGCCACGTAGTTTTGGCTTTATAGTTAAGGATACAAGAAAGGGGTTGCGGAATCTCCCTCCATCACTAAGGAAGGCTGCTGAGCGCAGGCATGAATCAGGGGTCCTGATTCAGGTCCCTGCACAGAGGCTCAAGGAAGGCCATTGCACAAAGCTGTGAAGGTAAAGCCTGGATTGCCTTGGAAACCCCAAGATGTTGGAGATGCCAGAGCATGGGATACCAGGTGAGGAAAGCTATTAACAAGGAATGGAACCAGTGCAAGAAAGAGAAGTATGTTGCAGTCACCAAAGCTGAAAGGAGTTGGAGATCTGAAAAAAAGTGCTTTTCATCAGACATGGAGATGCAGAGTTTGGAATTTGCCCTGCTAGGTTTTGGTCTTGCTTTGGTCCAGTCTTTCCTCATTCTGCTCTCTTTCCTCTCTTTGAGAATGGCAATGCATAGCCTGCACCATTCTATGTTGGAAGTACGTGATCTGCTTTTTGATTTTGGTTTCTTAGGAGTTATAGTTAAGAGATTGTCTTGAGTTTCAGAAAAGACTTTGGACTTGGTAGTTTTAAACAGCATTGAGACTATGATAGACAGACTATGGAGACTTTTGGTGTTGGACTGAATTCATTTTTGAACTACGATGTGGCTACAAGCCTATGGCAGACAGGGAGTAAATTGTGATAGCTTGAATAAGAATGGCCCCATAAGCTCATAGATTTGAAAGTTTGGTCACCAAGGAGAGGCACTCTTTGAAAAAATTAGGAGGCATGGCCTTGTTGGGGGAAATATGTCACTGGTGGTAGTCTTTGAAGCTCTCTCTTCCTCTGGATCAGATGTAGAACTCTGAGCTACCTCTACAACACCATATCTGCCTATGTGCTGCCATGTGCCTCACCATAATGATTTTGGACTAAAACTCTGGAACTATAAACCAGTCCCAATTAAATGTTTTCTTTTATACAAGTTACCTTGGTCATGGTGTCTCCTCACAGCAATGGACACTGACTATGACACTGTCCATGGCCTTTCTCCAGGAAAGTTCAGACACAAGCAGAGGCAGGAAGCTAAGGGGAATAATCCAGAAACATCCCAGAATCAAGAGGCATAGAGTCAACCTCAGAATCAATAATATTTCTAGAATCTTCAGACTTGCCAAGATTTACATCAATGAGCAATTCCAACTCAACCAGCAACCTAGCTGACTATAAAGGAACAAAGTCAAGTTAGCAATCCTTCACCCGGCAGCAGAGCTTCCAATGACCGAGCACAGTACTCCAGAAGGAGCTACTGAAGTTCCATGGTTCACCTGTTAATTGCACATCATAAATTTGCAAGCCCAGAGGAGCTAATTAAAAGAAAACAGGAGCCAGCCAGATGATCACTGAAAAACGAACTTGACATCAAAACTGACAACCTGAGTTATATCCTTTGGATCCACAAGGTAGAAGGAAAAAAAACAGCCCATATAAGCTGTCCTCTAACCTCAACACCCATTACACACACACACACACACATGCACATGCACACACGCACACACACACACACATACATACCATATACCACATACCACACAGATACTACACACCATAAACCACACACACACATCACAGACCACATATACCACACATAGCATACCACACCACACATGCATACACACACACACACACAGTACCACATACCATACACAGATACCATACACCATAAACCATGCACACCACAGACCACATACACCACACATAGCACACTACACATACACACACACACACACACACACACACACACACACAGGCATCACGAGTCTTAAAATTTTAAATTAATTGAAAAACAAATATTCCTGTAATAGCTTTGAGGTCATATAAACAAATGTTACTTGAAAGGATGACATTTTATACAATTTACCAACAAAGCAGATCAAAACCTGAAAAGGGTTCTAATACCAGAAAAATGAATACATAAAGGAAATGGATCTTAGAACAAACTCTGTCTAGAAATATTTTTAAATTCTTATTCTGATGTGCCCTACACTGAGAATGACAAGATCACCATAGCAGCCAGGAATTTTTCCAGATTAACTCATTACAAGGTCTCTATAAAACATTTGGAAATTCAACAAAACTTTACCTCCATGTTCTTCTTCCACACCTGAGACTTTTTTCTTTTATGAGAAAATCAATAGCTTTATTTTTCATTAAAATACACAATTAGAAAATTGGTCTGAGAAGTTTTTGTGATGTAAACTAGAATAGAATATATACAAAATCTGACAAGCACAGGATGGAAGCCTGGCTGCCTAGGGCCTGCCCATCAGAGGGGAGGCCAGGTCTTTGATGGTTTTGGAGTTCAGCTGAGGGAGCGTGCTGATCTTCAGGAGCCTGCTGCTGGCATACTTATTCAGGAAACTCTGTAAATGTGCATTGCCATTATGGGCCGGTTCCTACAGGCTCAGCCGGTCTGCTGGAAGAAGCTGCAGCTGGTTGAGATCACAACTCTGCTCTTGGCTTCCAAATATGAGGAGATGTTTTCTCCAAATATCGAAGATTTTGTTTATATCACAGACAATGCTTACACCAGTCCCCAAATCCAAGAAATGGAGACTGATTTTGAAGGGGTTCAAATTTGAGTTGGGCCGGCCTTTGCCACTTCACTTCTTAAGTCGAGCCTCAAAAGCCGGGGAGGTGGATGTTGAACAACACACATTAACCAAGTACCTGATGGAGCTGACACTCGCCGACTATGACATGGTGCACTACCATCCTTCTCAAGTCGCAGCCACTGCTTCCTGCCTGTCTCAGAAGGTGCCGGGACAAGGAAAATGGAATTTAAAGCAGCAGTATTACACAGGCTACGTGGAGAGTGAGGTACTGGAAGTCATGCAGTACATGGCCAAGAACATTGTGAAAGTCAATGACAACCTCACCAAGTTCATCGCCGCCGTTGTCAAGAACAAGTATTCCATCTGAGACTTTTAACAGGTTCCTCTTCCACTTGCTTCTAACGGCTTGGTAATCTAAAATCTTAAACAACATTTGGTGGTTATAAACACCTAATGAAGGCAGCTTTTGTTGTGGCATTTTCACTAGCAAAAGCAGGTTTCAAAATGAAAACCTCTACCTGTGAGCAGCTGGCAACAGTTTAAAAGCAAATTAAATTTCAACGAGCTAAAGTTAAACACTTGGGGATGTTATTAATACAGTTAAGTCATGCAAGGGCAGCTAACAAAAAAAAAAACCCAACCATAATCCCAACACTTAGATATCAATCTCAACACTATGAAATGTCACTTCTACTGATATATATATATATATATATATATATATATATATATATATATATATCAGTATAAACTGATATTATATATTAATATACTTATATATTTATATATTTATATAAGTTATATAAATCGTATATAACATATATTATTTAAAAGCCTTTTTAATTAGCATATTATACATGCTTTTCTGCCATTAACTATTACCTCATGATTTTCTTAAATACTTGTGTGGTATCTCATATTACAGATGATATGGTAGTTACTCTTCTTCATCAACTTGTTGAGATTTAGTATGACTTAAACCTCAGACAGCATCCATGAGGGTGCTTCTGGGGTAATGTGACTGAGGTGAGAAAAACCTCATGTTGGATACGGGCAGACCACAGTGGGATCCAAAGTGAATGAATGAATGAATGAATGAATGAATGAGAAAAACCAAGCTGGGCTCCAGCCTTTGTCTCTCTCCCTTTTTGACAAAGCTACTGCCGCCTGCTCTTGCTGCCCCTCCCTCCCCACCAAGACAGCTATGCCCTCAGAGGTGAGCAAAAGCAAAATTCTTTATTCTCTAAATTGCTTGTGTCAAGGTTATTGTGACAGAACCATAAACCATCAAACTAATGTTACTCGTTTACTTTTTAAGAACAACACTACATTTAACATCCTTATATTGGGACTGGAGAGATGTCTCTACAGTTAAGAGTATTTGGTACTTTTCCAGAGGATCCAAGTTCTGTTCCCAGCACCATATTGAGGGGACTCACAACTCCCTGTAACTCTAGCTCCAGGGAATCAGACAGCTTCTTCTGGCCTCTGAGGGCACCTTCACAAGTGCACATGTGCACACACAAATATAAATAAACCGTGAAGCAAAACATCTTTCTGTCCTGTACCATTCCAAGATGCCACGATTACTTCTTTAAGAAAAACCAAAACAACAACAACAAAACAAAATGAAAAACAAACAAACAAAAACTACAGTAGAAAAAGATGGGCTGGATCAATAACCATACAGCATACGAGCACATTTCACACATGCCGCCAAGTTAAAATTCAGAACATGTACCAGTTAATTATCTACTCCAGTTCATCAATGGTCCACATACCTAAAACCTACTCTAGAGTTATCAGCAACACAGTAAACAACAGACAACTTTGAAGGCCATGGAAATACTACTTAAACTGATACCTCTAATTTTCAATTAAAACTAATTAATGAAAAAGACCATCTTCAGGCTCCTTTTTTTTTTATATTCTCTCAACTAAATGATAGACCATAGTTGGTTTACTATGTGCTTCAGTCTGTACCACCTCTGAACTTGAGTAGCAAGTCTCCTTGACGAGCTCCAGCCTGCCATTCTAGCCCATAGATCTTGAGTTTACCAACTCACTACAATTATAGGAACCCCTCTAAAGTAAATCTCTCTACATATGTGTACCAGAAAATACTTAATGGACAGTGGGTGATGATTCCAAGTACATTTTCCTCCACATTTAAATAGAAATTCTGTTTCTGACAAGTGTCTCTCAATCTTTAAGTGTGCCTATAAATCACTGAAACACCCTGTAAAGTGTTAATTATTCTCGAAATTTTAGATTTTCCCTTTGAACAAGTTCCAAGGTGATGGAACGGTGCTGATTATGAGCCACACCACTATCAAGGTCTTGATTTTCAGTAGCAGACAAACGACTTACCTCTAGCGTCCATAAAACATCTTAACAGTATCCTAGCTCCCCAAATAAGGAGTTTAAAGTAGTATTTCCAGTAACATTGTCTTTGTTTTACAAAGTTGGCTACTTATGTAATGTGCCAGAAAGACAGACCCAAGACCTTAACAGTATCTATTTTTAAAGTAATGATATGCTAAATGATATAAACCATACTTCATCCAGCTTTTATCATTGATCCTATTTAGAGATTTCTACGACTACAGTATAATGTAATGGGGGGAGGGTTGTAATGTGCACATTGTGTGTGTGTGTGTGTGTGTGTGTGTGTGTGTGTGTACCAGGGAGTCAGAATATCAGATTCAATCCTTTAATGTCGCAGCGTGCCAGCTGGCTAAGCTTAAGAAATTCTGAATACTAGTCACGCCAAAATTCCACCCCCACAACCTGGCTGACAGCTTTATCAACAATCTGGAGAGAAAGCAGCCCCTGGCTGCCCTTCCCTCACTGCGGTGCCAATTGTGGCCTGAATGTTTGGGCTCCAGCAATAAACAGAAGCAGACAGGATCTAAATATCCAAAGTGAGTATAAAAAATACTTTTTACTATTAACAAAAATAAGAGTAAGTAAATAAATAAGCAAGGGAGACATTCAGGGCATGAATCAAGTTTTAAGCCAATGATGGCATAAATAATTAATAACTTTAATGCAGCAGTGATACGCTGCTGAGTGATCTGCTCAATTACCAATAATCACACTGGCGAATATGTCACTGTCGTCAAACAAATATATCTTTCAGCTATCCAGTGGGTGAATCACACCAGAGAGACTAATTAGCAGAGCAATCGAGTCTCAAGGCTAATAGAGAAGAACAGAAAGAAAGTTATGTGAGTTCATCATTGCCCCTTAAGTGTTTTTATTGAATAAAGAAATATAGTCCTAAAGTATCCAACAAGCCACTGACTGCCTTATCAACTTCCCCAAGAAACTATCACTTCCCCGAGAAAATGAGAAGGGAGAAAGCACAGAGCAAAGTCGTCCAGAGTGACAGATGACCCACTGCAACCTGGGTGAGTCTTGAAGTGTGCTGTGTCAAGATAGACAGGCATACAAAGATGGATGGTGGGACACATGATTCCGCTATAAAAAAAATTTTTTGAAAAAAAAATCATAGCGAAGTTGAAAGGTTTTAATTTCTTATTTTTAATTATGTGTATTGTGGAGAGGCAACATACACATGTGAGAGTGTCTGAGGGCCACCAAAGAACATCGTGGTAAGCCGCCTCACGTTGTTGCTGAAACAGCACTCGAATACTCTGCAAGAGTATTAGTAGCTCCTAACCATATCTATCCAGCCAGCCCCAAAGCTAAGTTGCAACAGGAATGGTACTTCACATCGTACAAAGTATTGCTACCAATTTTTTAATTCATAAGGGAAATAGGAAGCAAATGTCACAACTTTGAAAAGCAGAAGAAGACATAAGCCTGGTGATGTCTTCCAAAAATAAAGTTATCCTACATAAGTCATTCATGTGGAAATGATTTGACTTTAGCTACAGAGTGTTTCCAAGAGCTATTACATAATAATGATGCCCATTTTAAAAACAATCTTTATAGTTCAAGCTGTGAAGAAAGCAAATGTATTCTCATTTCATTTCTATGCAGAAAGTGGAAGGCAAGATTCCATGAATCCTACTGTGGCCACGAATTTAATCTTAGCCATGTATCTGATGTGGGCTCTGGACACAAGACAAACCCTCAAAGTTGGAAAGGACAATGTATGTTCTTGCCAAATCTATTCCGTTGTTGGTGACCATGTCTCTCTTACTCCTGGCTGGTTGTCTATTAGTGACGATTTCCTGTGTGTGGCCACCAGAGTTGTGAGTGGTTTGTGAAATATTTGAAACTTAAGGTTGACCTTTCCCGTATTCAAACAGCTATGTGATTATGGACTAGCACCCAGGTTAGCCACTCCGAAATCAAACATGAAAGATGGTATGAAATCTTATTACTATCAGCATGACCCATCCATGTGCACAGCAAGGAACTGTTAACACATGAAACATATCCTTCCTTCAAAGACAAACAAGAGAGGAACCATCCTTTGCCACTTAGAAACAACAAAAAACAAAAAATCAAAAACCAAACAAAAAGAAAAGAAACAAGTTCTACCCTGCCTGAACCCAGTTTACTATTCAGGTTCTGAGTAATGAAGTCAGTCACCTTGCACTACGTATCTCTAAATTTTTAATGTTGGTAAAAATTTAAACAACAACAAAAAGACTCTCTCTCTCTCTCTCTCTCTCTCTCTCTCTCTCTCTCTCTCTCTCTCTCTCTAAAAATTTAAACAACAACAAAAAGTCTCTCTCTCTCTCTCTTTCTCTCTCCTTCTCCCTCTGTCTCTCCCTCTCTCTCTCTCCTCTACTATTAAAAAAATGATCCAAATTCCATAATAAGATCTAGTCCCTTCATTTTTTAAAATGGAATGCTCTAGGAAGTACAATTGCCATAAAAGACTTAATATGATTTACACTTGCTATCAAGGAAGCATCTGAAAATTGATTTTCTTTGTAAAGAAAAGAATAAAGACACCACCTATCCCCTCAAAAAAGTTAAGTAAGTAACAAGAAAAACAACTAAGTGCAAACTCAAACATCAAAAATATATATTATAGACTTTGAAAGAACAATTCTCAGCTTCATATGGGAAAAAAACAGAATAGCTAAAAACTATCCTGAACAATAAAAAAATAAAAATAATAATTAAAAAAAACCTTCCATAGATATCATCATTCCTGACCTCGAGCTGTACCACAGAGCAATAGCATGGAATTGGTATCTCAACAGACAGATGGATCAATGGAATCGAATCAAAGACCCAGAAATGCTCTGACATACCTATGGACACTTAATTTTGATAAAGACAAAATCATACAATGGAGAAAAGAAAGGACCTTCAACAAATAGTTCTAGTCTAACTAGAAGCCTGCGTGTAGAAGAATTTTTGAAGATAGATTCAGATCTATTACCCTGCACAAAACTCAAGTCCAAGAGGATCAACAACCTCAACTTAAAACCAGATACACTGAATCTAATAGAATAGAAAGTGGGGAATAGCCTTGAACTCATTTATACAGGAGACAACTCCCTGAACAGAACACCAATGGCTCAGGCTCTAAGATCAACAATTGATAAATGGAACCTCATGAAACTGAAATCTTTTGTAAGGCAAAGGACACTGTCAATAGGACACAACAGCAGCCTACAGATTGGGAAAGTATCTTCACCAACCCTACATCTAAAAGAGGATCAATATCAAAAAAAACTTATAAAGAACTCAAGAAGTTAGACACAAACAACTCAAATAAATCCAATTAAAACATGGGGTATAGAGCTAAACAGAATTCTCAACACAGGAATCTCAAATGACCGAGAAGCACTTAAATGTTCAAAGTCTGAAGAAGAAGTCTGGTTTCTTTGGAAAGTCAGTTATGCCAAATGTTTCTTGTTGGGGAACACAGGTGAAAGGATGTTTTGTTAAGGCAGTGAAAGGATGTTTTGCAATAGCAGACATGTGATGAAGGAGTATAAATATAACCCCACAGACAATGGGAGCTAGAACACTGGGTTGCATTGCTCCACCTTGCTATTCTTCGCTGATGACACGCATGTATTCATTTGCCTTACATTGCATTGCTGAGCTTTGCTTGTGGTGACTTCATAGAGAGAAACTCACCAAAGGACTTCTTGCGAGGTTCCTGGAACTCTTGCCACTTACGCAAACTTGGGCCAGTTGGTGAGCGACCCTTGTGGCTTCTTCCGAATTGAACCTCCCTTGTGGTGACTGCCAAGTGGACCGAACTGCAGCTGCTGATTCATATTTGGTGTTTACTACTGGACTGAACTGCTGGTATCCTGACAACAAAAATTGGGCTCACCCCCAAAGAGCTTTTTCTAAATAGGTCTACTTCCCCCGTGTCCTAATAACTTTTCTCTTCCACTACCTCTGGTGGGTGGTGGATTTAAAGCAGGTTGAACATTAATTTATGTAGGTTGGAAAAGAATTATGCCTACAAAAGTCCTTAGTTATCAGGGAAATACAAATAAAAACAACTCTGAGATCCTATCTTACTGGTAGGTCAGAATGGCTAAGATCAAAAACTCAAGTGACAGCACATACTGGCAAGGATGTGGACCAAGGGGAACATTGTTCCATTGCTGGTGGAAGTGAAAACTTGTACAACCACTTTGGAAATTAATTGGGCATTTTGTTTTTAATAGCTGAATAGTGTAGATACCACACATTTTCTTTAGGCATTCTTCAGTTGAAGGACATCTAGATTGTTTCCAGTTTCTGACTATTATGAATAAAGCTGCTGTGAACATAGTTGAGCAAGTGTCCTTGTGAAAATGCCAAGTTGATTTCCAAAGTGGTTGTATAAGTTGAGTAGGAGAGGGGAATGGGGGTCAAAATTAGGTGTTGGGAGGGGCAGGAGAGATGGCCAGATGGTCGTGAGAATGAATGGACATCTGCAACTGGTAGGAGTGGGGACTGGGCATCTTGAGGACTTTCCAGAGACCTAGGATAGGGGAGGTGGCCAAGAATCAGTGGGAGGTGATCTTACCTGTTCTTCATAGCATTGAGAATATGGAACCTGAAGAGGCCACCTCCTGTAGCCAGACAGGAACCCCAGTGGAGCAATAGGGCCACCAACCCACCCACCAAACTTCCAACCCAAAATTTATCCTGTCTATGAGAAATGCAGGGATGGGGTATGGAGCAGAGACTGGGGGAATAGCCAAGAAATAACTGGACTAACTAGAGACCCATCTCACAGGCAAGCACCAATATCTAATACTATTAATGATACTCTGTCATGTTTTCAGACAGGATTCTAGGCATGGCTGTTTTCTGAGAAGCTCTACCCACCAGCTAACTCAGTAAGATACTGATACCCACACCAAAACAGTGGATGGAGCTTGGAAACTCTTATGGAAGCATTAGGGAAAGGATTGAGGGCCATGAAGGAGATAGGAACTCCACAAGAATGCCAACAGAGTCAAATAACCTGGATCCTTGGGGCTCTCAGAGACTGAACCAACCAAAGAACATACACAGGCTGGACCTACCCAACGCCCCCCCCCCACACACACATATGTAACAGATGTGCAGCTTGGTCTTTATATGGGTCCTGACCAACTAGAGGAGGGGCTATCTCACAAGCTGTTGCTTGTCTGTGGGATATGTTCTTGTAGCTGAGCTGCCTTGTCTGGCCTCAGTGGGAAAGGATGCACCTAGTCTCACAGAAACTTGATGTGCAAGTGTTAGGGGAATACACAGGGGGGTCTTCCACACTCTCAGAGGAGAAAGGGATGGGAGATAGGGTAATGATGTGGGGGGTGGTCAAGTGTAGGGGCGGCAACCCAGATGTAAAGTGAATAAATATAAGTAAGTAAATAAATAAATAAGACTGAAATTTTTTATATTAATTTCTATTAAGAGGGTAATGGCCTGTAGTCAGGCTTGTTCAGTTAGATATAAGTGTTCTCAGTGGTTTTATAATTAAATTTATTTATTTGTTCACTTTATAACCCAATATCAACCCTTCCTCTCCTCCAGTACCCCCTTCCATAGGTCCTCCCCCCATTTCCCTTAGGAAGAGAAGCCCCTCTCTGGGTATCAACCCCCATCCACGCCCACACTCCCATAGCTCCCCACCCCAGACATCAAGTTGCTAAGGTACTAGGTACATCCTCTCCCACTGAGTCTAGACAAGGACATCCATTTAAGGGTTCAGGATCCACAGAGAAGCAGGTAGGCAACTGCTCCAGTAGTTGAGGGACCCACATGAAGGCCAAGATGCTCATCTGCTACATATGTGCAGGGGACATAGGTCTAGTCTGTGCTCACTCTTTGATTGGTGATTCAATTTCTGGGAGCTCCCAAGGATCCAGGTTAGTTTACTCTGTTGATCTTCCTGTGGAATCTTTCTCCCAATTCTTCTGTTAAGACTCCTTGAGCTCTATCTAGTATTTGGGTGTGAGTCTCTGCATGTCTTTCCATTGGCTGTTGGGTAGAGCTTCTCACAGGACAGTTATGATAGGTTCCTGTCTACAAGCATAATGGAGTAAAGTAACCCAGTCCCAAAAGAACATGTACAATATGTGCTCACTTATAAGTGCATATTAGCCATAAAGTACAGGATAGCATGTGCTATAATCAACAGACTCAAAGCAGCCAAATAACAAGGAGGGTACAAGGGAGGATGGTTGGATCTTTCTTCGAAAAGGAAACAAAATAGATATCAGAGGTGGATAGAGGGCGGGAACTGGGTGCAAGAGGGAATGGGGAGAAGAGCAGGGGAAGTCATATGTAGGGAGAGCAAGGGAAAGAGAAGGAAAATCGACTGGGGGTTGGGACAATGTCTAGAACTTGCCAGAGACCTGGGTTCAGGAGAGACCCCAGAGGATCTAAGCAGGTGACTCTAGCTGAGATTCTTAGCAGTGAGGGATATGGATCCTGAAGTGGCCACTTCCTGTAGGCAGGCAGGACTCCCAGTGGAAGGATAAGGACAGCAACCCACAAAGAACAAAGCCTTCTACCCAAATATATCCTGCATACAAGATGTGCACAGATGAAAATACTGCAGAGTCTGAGGGAATGGCCAACCAATGCCTTCCCGAAATTGAGACCCTTCCCATGGGAAAGAACCAATCCCTGATACTATTAATTTTTTAATTTCATCTTTGTTTTGTTCAGTGTTTAAGGATCTAGAACAGTGGTTCTCAACCTTCCTAATGCTGTGGCTCTTTAATACAGTTCCTCATGTTGTGGTGACCCCAAACCATAACATTATTTTCATTGTTACTTTATAATTGCAATTTTGCTACTATTATGAATCATAATGTAAATATCTGATGTGCATATGGTCTTAGGTGACCCCTGTGAAAGAGTCATTTGACCCCCAAAAGGGTCACAATCAACAGGTTAAGAATCACTGATCTTCTGCACATACTTTTAGATACTAGGATCTAGCAGCCAACAACAAAAGCTATGTCTCTGACTTCAGGAAACTTTCAGTGTACTATAAGCCCAATATAATTAGGGTACATCTAGGGATGTGCTAATATTTGGATTAATAAAGCAGGTGCCCTGTGTTTTTGTACAACTCAGTGCAAACACATATACCCTGTGGAAGCCTCTATTGCTTTTCAACTTTTGGTGTGTGAACTTCTCCTGGAAGACACAAACAAGTACCTGGTCACCTTAGGTAGGAACCAACAATAGACTAAACTCCACCAAACTCTGTCTTGACAAACCAGTGAGTTTATCAGGGTTATGGATGAAGGATTCCATAGAGGAGAAATAAAACAGCCACACTACAGAAAAGTCTCACCTCAGCATGGATGGTGACTTCCCCATAGCTGCATGAATAGAGCTCTCCCTTTTGATAAAACTTCCGCACATCTGTTACCTCCCAAGACCATGAAGTCACATGCATCTGGGCTGAAAGGCACACAGCTGAGAGGGACGGTGTAGATGAGAATGACTGGACTCTCAGCTCAGGGTCTAATGACCTGCCCCATCCCTTCTTCTCCAGAATGCAAATAAACTTAATCTTCAGGGTTGCTTGCAAACAGGCACAGCTTCACAAGGAGCGCACTAAGGGAAACACATGGATCTTCCTGGGAAAGAGAAATAGAATAGACTTAGCAGGTGGGATTTATGTCTCTGTAGATGGGGATGAGAGGAACGAGTGCTGGGTGATAAGACTGGCATAGGAGGGCATTGTGGGGAGGGGCAATATGGAAACCTAGTCCAGTAGGAACTTTCAGGATTCTACAAGGGTGACCTCATTAAGGACACCTAGTGATAGAGGATTTGGAGCCTGAGCCAGGTAAGGCTTCCAGAGGTGGGACTGAGACACCAACCTGGTCACAAAACCTTCAACCCACAATCATAACCTTCAAGATTTACTAGGGCAATAGAGGCATAGAACATGTGGGAAAAGCCAGCCAATGAAGAGTCTGACTTAAGGCCTATATTATGGGAAGAAGCCTACAATGCCTGGATGACCAGGAATTGAAGGCTAAATAACCCAGAGACCTATTGTTGCAAAAAATTAATAAAGTGATTTCTAATAATATTGTTATGTATTCTTAGATAGGTGCCTAGCCCAATCAATATCAAAGAGGCTATTGCTGGCAGCAGAGACCCACAGACAAACATTAGGCAGAAAGAGAGAGAGAGAGAGAGAGAGAGAGAGAGAGAGAGAGAGAGCCCAAATTGGAAATTTACATCAGGCCCCTCCCCTTGAAGCTCTGAGATGTAGGAGCCAGAGAGGAGGAGGACACCAGGAGAACACAACCCTCAGACTTCAACTAAAACTAAGCAGGGTTCATAAGGGCTCCCAGAGACTGAAGTGACAATCAGTGACAGTCACAGAGCCTGCATGGTCTGCCCTAGTCCTCTCTGTATATATGTTACGGTTATGCAGCTTGGTGTTTTGTAGGACTCCTAACAATGGGAGTGGGGGTTGTGTTTCATTTTTTCTTCTGCTCTTATGACCCCTTTCCACCAACCAGGTTGCCTCATATGAGGGTTTGTACCTAGTCTTGTTGTATCTTGTTATGCAATGTTTGGTGGATATCCCAAGGAGGCCTAGTCTTTCCTGAAGGGAAATGGAGGAGGAGTGGATCTGGAGGAGAGTCACATGGGATGGAGGGGAATATGTGTGGAGGGAGGGGAAACTGCAGTAAGGAGATATTAAAAACAAAGTGTGAAAACAGTCCAATGAAAACACCACCAAAGCACAAGTCCCCTGAGAATGTAAAAGGAGTGGTACTAGGGAGATTTTGGTGCCACAGATATAAATGTTTAGTCTGATAAAAGGATAGAAGGTGATGTGCCTGGAGGAAGGATGGAGTGTCAGATATGCACAAGGGAAAGCTGAACTACAGTGATTACTGCTCCAAGTACTTTCAAAGGCTGATGATCTGGACAAAGCTGTCAAGTCTGGATGCATGTCTGGATGGCCAGCTCTCTGTGGATTGGATGAAGACCATCAATGGAAAGTCATAAAGGAAGTGATCTATAAATAATTAAAACAAAACCTTGAGGTCAGTGCTTGCTTTTGACAAAAGTCTTCCCTAAATGAACAAGGAAACCGAATTTATCTTCCTAAAAAAAATTAAATCATCAGTATTGCAGGCTTTTCCACGGCCCCACTGTCTGTGCTTGCAGTCACAGCTTCCTGAGCATCAAACCAAACAGGAAAACAGCCATTGGCTCAGGTGAGAGCAGAGACTAAAGGAGGTGTCACTCCATCCCCAGCTATGACTGAAGGATGCTTGCCTGCTGTCAGTGAGCACTCTTCACGGTGAGCCAGCACATACTTCTCTCAGCAGCGGCTGAGGAGTAGGACCTCCTCCAGAGCAGGAGGAGTAGATAGCTATGTCTGCCCAGATTTAGTAAAGGAATTCAACAAGTATGGCACAGACTAGCCAAGTGGATTAAACAGTGCACTAGAATCAGGGCACTCTAAAAGAAGAATTTTCCATTGACGTTGCTTATAACAGATCCCTAGGGCTTAGAATCTCCTTTCACAAAAAGGCTGACTTCACACCGCCTACCTAACAGTAAATGTGGTGAATTAAATCATTCTGAATTATCTTGTTGATACCGGAGTTCTGTCTGCAAGAATATTCAACTGTCTTAAGCTGAATATGTAGAGTCTTTGAGTGGATTTTGTATTTCAAAGGAAAAATACAACGAAGTAAATGAGAAATTGTAAAAGGCAGTCTCATACACAACCGTGTAAATGCTTATGAAGCCATTGAGCTGTATGCTTAAAGGCAGTGAGCTGTATGCAATGGGCTTGTTTAAATATTTTTAGGGTTTTTGTTAAACTTATTTAGTATATGTGCACATCTTCATTCATGTGATACAGGATGACAGTAATTGCACATTGCTACTATTGTCACACACACACACAAAATTTTAGTTTGTGTTGCAAGAGTTTTAAAGCCAAATGGCTAGTGTTTAATAAAATCTACCCTTGTTTTATATAATTAGATTTTGGTGTTCCTTTGGTTTGTTGTTGTTGTTGTTTTATGTAAAGACAAAAACAAAGAACACAACACCATTAACACATTTTGGCACTGCCATACCGTGTTTAACTTCCACACACTGAAATTTCCTCCAGACTCATGACAAGTCTGAGCAGGTGTCATTGACTGGAGATGTGAGGGGAGACAGAAAGTGCTGCTATGTGGGAATCACCGTCTGCTGCTGAAGGGGAGAGTGTTCTTCCTGTAGCAGGGATCACTGGAGCTCTGAGGCAAACTCACAGCTCTAGCGGCTCCTCTGCAGTAGCTTTAGTAGTCTCTGCTCTTTTCATTGTATTCATTTATTCCTATAAATATATATAATATAATGTGGGGTGGTGGCTCATGCTTTTAATCCTAGCACATGGGAGGCAGAGGCATGCCAATCTCTGTGAGTTCGAGGTCAGCCTATCTATAGAACAAGTTACAGGACAGCCAAACAATAAAGAAATACGATAGATAGATAGATAGATAGATAGATAGATAGATAGATAGATAGATAGATAGAT